>NC_050574.1:3808910-4084677 GCF_011100635.1 Trichosurus vulpecula | reverse complement strand
GAGATTGGGAGGTAAGGAGAAATCCAAGAGGGTCTGCATAGAGTGGGGCCTTTTGATGGGGGAAGCTAAGGAGAGGGATGGGGTGGGGAAAGGGATATGTGGACAGTGGTGTCCTGGGATTAGGGGGCACTAGGGAGATGGGGCCTGGAGAGTTGAGGAAGGACATGGGATTGGAGAGATGCAGAGTAAAGGTAGGGGCCCAGCGTGAAAGGCAAGATAGAGTGTCCCTGAAGTTGGGGGAGGGGTTCTGGAGCAACCAGGGAGGGAGAAGATGGCTTGGAGAGGTGGGACATTAGGAGGGGGCTATGGGGGTAAGGGTAGAATCCAGTGAAAGTGTTGATGGTGCAGATTCGATGAAGAGGGGGTCCGAAGCGAGGGGAGGCAAGGGGGTTTGTGGCCCAGGGGAACTGGAAAAAGAGATCCTGGGAAAGGGATCCATCCAATGGGAGGAGGGGGAAAGGGGGTGTTTGGGGGCTCCATTACCTGTAGATATACCAGACGCTGCGCCGCCGGGGCCCCAGGGCCGGCCAGCTGGAGGACAGGGGGGGCGGCTGCGGCAGGGGGGGCCCCCCCTTCACCGCTACTTGCCACCGGCCGCAGACAAAGCCATCGCCCTGGCCCCGGCCCCGGTCCCGGCCGCCCCCGCGTCCCCCGTGTCCGGGCCCCCAGGCCCCACCTCATGCTGACCCGCGCCGGGGGAGGGAGGGGGCACGACCCCCCCGGGGGGGGCAGGGAGGAAGGGGGGTAGGAAGAGGGAGGCTCACATGCTGGGGGGCCCGGGGGGGGGGGGCTGGGTTCAATACCACGGACAGCGCCGGGTTCAGCACCAGGGACAGCGCCGCCGGTTTCAGCACCGCTGACAGAGCGGGAGGCAGGCGGGCAGGCGCCTGGCTTTAACCCCTTGGCATCCTGCGCTGGGCTGCGTAGGGGGGCTGGGAGTGAGGAGCGGGGGAGGGGAGACCTGGAGGGGAACGCAGGGGCCCCCTTGGCGGGAGAAGGGGAGGGGCGAGAAGGGGGGAGGAGGAGAAGAAGAAGGGGGGAGGCACTTCCGGTCTGGGTCCCCCCCCCCCTCCACTTCTCCCTCCAGAGCCCTCCCGCGCAGGTGCAGACTGAGTGAGAGAGGAGAGAGGGACACACAACACAAAACAAACCACACTGCACAAGCAGGGCCAGAGAGAGCATGACCGGCAACACAACATGGTGAGGGCAGAGTGAGAGGAGCACACGCCAAGTCCACCACGGACTGGAGGAGGAGGGGAGGAGGGCTCCAAGACTGGGTCTCCCCCTCTCAGTCTCTCTCTCTCTCTATCTGTCTCTCCTCTCTCTCTTTCTGTCTCTGTCTCCCTTTCTCTCTCTCTCTCTCTCTCTCTCTCTCTCTCTCTCTCTCTCACATACACACACACACACACACACACACACACACACACACACACACACGTGCACAAATGGAGAGAGATAGCTAAGGTGAACCCTACAATGTGGATAGGCATGCAGAAAGAGTTTTAGTCTTGGAGATGATCCTCAATGGCCAACACCACAGCAGCATGAGAGTGATAGAGAAACAGGCCCACAAGGCATGGTGGGAATGCAAGGAGAGAGAGAGGAGGGAGACAAGGACAGAGGTAGAGAGAAAAAAGGGGATGGGGGTGGGGAGAAACAATGAGGCCCAGAAAGAGGGACAGGAAAAGAGAGGAGCAGATAGGAAGGAGCTGGTGAAGAAAGAGGGAAACAAGAAAACCAAGAGAGTCGTCCTGGGGTGTGTGTGAGTAGGTCCAGATACCTCAGACACAAATACAGGTGTAGGGTAACACAGTTCCTCTCCTCACATCTTCCTTTTTCCCTCCATCCACCCTTAAACCCTTTTCCACTGGCCAGAACACAGACACACAGGTTTGGGACACATTTAATGTAACAACATCAATGCAGGACCTTCTTGAGTTTGATCTAAAACACTAAACTGAGCCTCCTCCCCCTGCAGGCTTCTGTCCTGAGCAGAGGTAGCCAAAGCCTCCCAGAGACCCAGATGCAGAGGCATGTAGATACACAGAGTTAGATAGAAAGACGTACAAGAAGTTAGGCATGTAGTAAGGCAGACACTCCCAGAAAGCACATGAAAGCACACACATACGCACCCATTCCCTGCAAATACTCAGCCACTCACAGGGACACATATGGATATACAGATAGATTCAGGAACATGCACAGGGAGACACACAGACATGTATCCAGACCCACATACACACTTGTAAAAAAAACACACACAAATCAACAAAGTCATAAGCAGAAACCCAAGGAGAAAACATGCAAGAAGGGTCACTCACACGCCAAGACATAAGAACATGTGGACACACTCAGAGAAAAGTACCTGCCCATTCTCAGGGTCACACACACACAGAGAAACATACACTCAAAAATATATTATTATTAAAGGAACATAGCCCCTCCCACTGGAACACAAGCATGTACACAGAGACATGATACTGATGATCAAGACACACATACCTTATCTTAATCATGTTTGTATAGCTTTGCACATAGTAGGTGCTTAATAAATAGTCATGGAATGAATAGGTGAGCATATCCACTTGAAAATACATTTTCAGAGAAACATACTTGTACTTATATACATTCCCAGAAAAACACAGGTTCATAAAAGTATACTAGCCTTGGGAGCAGGCACAGATGGACACACATCTACACACACATACACACACAGGTCTTTCCCCTTCCTCCCCCAACCAAGTTCAACCCCTTGCATCTACTAGTTTCAGAAGGTCAATCAGCAGCTGGAGAGAGAAAATAAGCCAGCACATCCTATTACCAGCCCCCTTCTCCCCCTTTTGCCCCCAGTTTTTCCTGGCCCAGGCCCCCAGGGCTGGGACATTTGTCCAATGCACCAGTCTGAATATAAGCATTAGGGAGATAGGACATGTGCTTACTGACTCTGGACTATATAGACAGAGAGAGGCCCTGGAAGGTTGGGATGTATTTGTCTCCCATAGCTAATTCCAGCCCTCCTTAACAGAGTCTGGACTCCTTTCTGAGAGGACTCCCTTCAGAGAAAGAAAAGAGTCTGCATTCAAGGAGAGGCAGCTTGGGGGTGGGGGTGCGGCGAATAGGTAGGATGCTGGATACCAAATCAGAGGCTCTAGATTGGAGTCTGAACTCTCCTTCTGCTTCTAGTCTGCCAGCTGCATGATCTTGGGAAAGTCACTTGCCTTCTCTGAGCTGAGCTACCTCCTCTACAAAATAAGGAGGTAGGACAAGATGGCCTCAAATGGACCTTTCAGATAGAACGATCTATGAATGGGTTGGGAAATGGGTTCAAAGGAAAGTTGGGGGGGACAAAAGCAGGGGATTGGGAGAACTTACCTGGGGGCATCAAAGCTGTCATAAGAGCCCACGGTGTAATGGCGGAAGAGCCTTTTGGCTTTGTCACTTCGACTTTCTGTTTGGGAGAAGGGTCGGGGGAGAACCTGAGTGACATCTCCAGGTCACTTCCTTCTTTCCCTTACTCCACCCATAGCCTTCTCTCTCCCCTTGACAGACTTCCCATCAACAGTCCAATCCCCTCACCCTCAACCAAGAAAATGGGTCGTATTACCTTGCTTTCCCTCCTGGGAGCGATTAGCCACCTCCTCTAGGCACTCTGAGGGGAACCAGCCAACTCGACCTTTGACCTGACCTTCCCAGAAGCCTCCTTCCCCGATGCTGAGCACTGAGCCAGAGAGCAAGACAGGGAAGCATATTCAGAATGTGTTCACCACCTTCCCATCATCCAGCAGCTTTCTTCCATTGCCTGCACAGACCTCTCCTGCCCCTCCCCTAGTCAACAAGTCCTTAGGCATAAAGTTAGACGTGGCCCTCTTCTTGTTGGCTGTACTACGGAAGATTCCTGGGCAGGTGAGGAATAGACGAGATAAACTCTAAAGTCCCTTCAGCTCTGACACTGTAGGACTCTATGCAGGAGCCCAGTGAGGCAGCCCAAGCTTCTGGCCTTCTCTGGTGCTCCAAGGGAGAGGACCTGCTCTTCTCCTCTGCTCCCCACCAAGTAGCCCTCACTTGTCTTGAAAACTTACTCATCATGAGTTGTTAGGGAATTTCTTTAATCTCTCCTTGGACTTCTTCCTTCCTTCCTTCCTTCCTTCCTTCCTTCCTTCCTTCCTTCCTTCTCTCTCTCTTTCTTTTCCTTCCTTCCCTCTCTCCCTCCTTCCTTCCTTCCCTCCCTCCCTCCTTCCTTCCTTCCTTCCTTCCTTCCTTCCTTCCTTCCTTCCTTCCTTCCTTCCTCCTTCCTTTCTCCCTTCCTTCCTTCCTTTCCCCCTTCCTTCCTTTCCTTCCTTCCTTCCTTCCTTCCTTACTCCCTTCCTTCCTTCCTTTCCCCCTTCCTCCCTTTCCTTCCTTCCTTCCTTCCTTCCTTCCTTCCTTCCTTCCTTCCTTCTCTCTCTCTTTCTTTTCCTTCCTTCCCTCCCTCCTTCCTTCCTTCCTTCCTTCCTTCCTTCCTTTCCCCCTTCCTTCCTTTCCTTCCTTCCTTTCCCCCTTCCTTCCTTTCCTTCCTTCCTTTCCCCCTTCCTTCCTTTCCTTCCTTCCTTCCTTCCTTCTCTCTCTCTTTCTTTTCCTTCCTTCCCTCCCTCCCTCCCTCCTTCCTTCCTTCCCTCCTTCCTTCCTTCCCTCCTTCCTTCCTTCCCTCCCTCCCTCCTTCCTTCCTTCCTTCTCCTTCCTTCCTTCTTTCTTTTCTCTTTCTTTCTTTCTTTCTTTCTTTTTCTTTTTTTGGCTTATATCACCTCTGGGGAGAAAAGATCCTAGATCTATCCTTTATCTCATAGAATGATAAAATGTCAGCAGTGGAAGTGACCTCAGAAATCATGTCCACACTATGCAGGCACCTCCTTGATACCACCCAGGATGAGAGAGACTTCAGAAAGCACCTCATCCAAACTATACCTGAAGCGACATCTCTAATGTCCTGAGAAGTGCTCAGTCAGCCTTTTTGTGAAGGCTTCTATTGTGAGGGATAGCACTACCTCCCAAAGCAACTGGCTCTACTATTGGGCAGCTCTGATGACCATATCACTGTGAAGCCTTCCCACCCCAAATGATTCTAGTTGGGCCTCTTCCTCCAGACAGCCAGCCCTTCCTATATTTGAAGATAGTAGCTTTACCCCACACCTTAATGTCTTCTGTTTTTCAGGCAAAACATCCCCAACTGATTGCTAAATCCTTCTATAGCAAGGTTTTGAATCTCTGCTCTCCTCATCCCACATACACACACCTCTTCTCACCACTACTGTTATTTATTTATTTTGGTCAAGGAGCTCTCCCGTGTCCCCCAGCTTGGGCTTTAAGAAGGAAAGAGAATCATAACTCCTCCTCTCCCATTAGCCTCCCACACACACAACTGGATACAATTTTTCATCACCATGAACCCTTAGAGAGGGGTCCAG
Organism: Trichosurus vulpecula; assembly: GCF_011100635.1. NCBI lineage: Eukaryota > Metazoa > Chordata > Mammalia > Diprotodontia > Phalangeridae > Trichosurus > Trichosurus vulpecula. The sequence continues at coordinate 4,079,236 of NC_050574.1, read as the reverse complement.
GGAAATAGAATTGAGGACAAAATGTTTTTTCATGCGCTCAAAATTATTGGCACGAAATTGCAGAAAGTCATGTCAAATGAGAAGTAAACTCCATATTGTCTCATTGAATTCTCCCACCTCCTGCCCACCATCATAGAATTCTGGCATCTCAGAGCCTGACTTCCCACCCCGTATAGAGATTCTCCAAACTGGGAAGTAACCCAGAGGTCACGGATGGGCAAGAATCCCTTTGATCCCATCACATAGCTAATATGCAATGAGCTCAGAGGTCATTTTGTGTGAGCTGCCACCCAGGACAATTGGGAAGGGCTTCTGGGGGCACGTTGGCCAAATGGGACTTTTGCAGGAATTCACACAATCATGTCTCATTCCTCTTCCATGACTAACTTCCCAATACTTGTCCCCCTTCATGTTTCTCTTTCCTGGGCTGAGCACATGGAATTCCTTCAACCAAATTCACTCATTTTATTATCTCTAGCCTATATCTCTCCATCTTTTCCATAAGAAAAGCAAAAGAAACTTGATCAAACGCTTTGCTGAAAGAGAGGCAAACAACATCGATAGAACTAATACATTCCACCAGGAAACACGCATTTGTGAGGTGCCGACATTTTCACTGTGGACATTCACTCAATGTGTATCCATTAAAGGCTACTCTGTGCACAACTCTATGCTAGATGCAGGGGATGCAAAGGTGCAAAGTGAAAGCCATGTTGCCCTCAAATTGCTTGTCTTCTCTGGGAGTGGGGAGTAGAGTGCATATGATGGAGCAAAGGAGAGATCCACACACAGCTCGCAAGGGAAACTTGGAGCTGAGGAGAGGAGAGAAGGCTTCAAGGTGGCACCAAAGCTGAACTTGGAAGGAAGAGAAGTCTGAAAGGTGGAGACTTCAAGTAATCCTCCTCTGGCATGGCTGTAAATCTCCTTCCTGCCTCAGATCTCACTTCTCTGGATGAATTCTCACTTTTCAACATTCTTCCTCAAATGTGGCCTCAAGAGTTAAACCCAGAACTCTAGACAGGCTGACAGGGGAGGAGTACAGGGGGGCCAATAGAGGCCCCTCATCCACCCCCACCTCCATGCAAGAGACTGTGTCTCTTCATGTTGTCTAAGGTCACATTAGGCGTGCAGCTTGGTCCATTATCACACTGGACTCATTTGGAGCTGGTGGTCCGTGAAGAAGATCTTCATGGTCTCTTCACACCAACTTGGACACTTAGGCTACTGCCTTGTGGGATCTAAGGGCAGAATCGGCCATTTCTCCCTGTCCAATTCCATCTTGATAAAGGCTGGAAAACATTTCAAATTCTTAGCAAAGGCCAATGGCACCATCTCATGTCCTTCCCTGCCTTTCCAAACTTACCTCCACCTGTTCTGCCCACATGGCTTCCCCATCATCTGTACACCCCACACTCTAAGACCAGAGAGTGAGCAGAGGCTTTGGAGATGCTCAACCACCTCCTCTTCCATTTGCTGAATCTGAGGCTCAGAGTGAACATTCAGGGACTCGCCCAAGGCCATAGGTGTCAGAACCAGGCCATGAACCTCCTTCTTTCTCCAGATTTGCTTTTCTGCTCCCTGCTCATCTCTCATACTTGTCCCACTGATTGTCTGTTTCAGCCGGCCTTCTGCCTCTGCTCCCATGCTCAGCTTTATCCCACACGGAATGCCTTCAGGAGCAGTCACAGTGCACGCTTACACAGTCTCTATAGCACTGCAAATCTCGCTTTTCATGTGACAACTCTACCACTACTAGTCATGCTAGGTTATGGAAATATCATTGCCCCATTTTACAGATTAAGAGATTGAGGCTCAGAGGGCCAAGGTGACTTGCTTGGTGTCACACAGTTAGTAAAAATGCCAAAGACAGGGCTTCAATCCAGGTCTCCTGGGTTCCAATTCAGGGCTCTTTAAGGCCTGCAGGTGGCCTAATTTTATAGATGAGGAAACAGGCCCGGAGAGGTTAATCGGCTTGCTAAGAAGTGGCCTTTGATGGATTGAACTTTTTTTATTCTTTGTTACCAGCAATGGCTTTCTGGGGAAGATGAAAGCTAGAGAAGGGAGACATTGTAACTGCAGGTGGCAGAGAAACAAGATAGTGAGAAAATCCTGAAAATCGGCAACAAAATTCCAAGGTGCGGAAAAGGATCTAATCTGCAATGGAAGAGGGAACTTTACATACCAACGAAATCACAGCCCTCCTCTTGTTCTTTCCATCCATCAATAACAATTTTAAGAAAATGGCATTGCCAGCTCTGAAACCCAAAGCCAGCTTGTTTCAGCTCCCAGAGCAGCCCTCAGCCCTCTCTCCACTGTGCCCCTCTGCCACTCTCTCCGAGGAGGAGGAAGAGGATAATGAACAGCTGACATGTATCTAAAAGTCTCCAGTCACAGAAGTACATTACGTCCGTGATCTCATTTGCTCCTCACAAGAAACCTATGACATCGGCTGTACAGTATTTTACAGATGAAGGAGCAGGCACAGAGCAGTTTAAGTAATTCGCTCATGGTCGCATGGAAAGCAGTGGAGCTGGGATTGACACCTGGTCTCTTGACACATTCCGCATCCACAGCTGGCTTCCCCTCCCCCGATCTCTCAAGGTTCCAAACAAGTTGTAGCCTCTTGGTGAAGTCTTCCTTGACCACCCCAGGCCACAGTGACCTTCCCCTCTGTCATAACACTCACTGCACGCTTCTCAAACAGTGTCTTCCACAAGTCTCTCTTGATTTGACAGGGCAGCAAGATAACGCAGTGGACAGAGTATGGCTCAGAGTGAGGAAGACTCATTTTCCTGAGTTCATATCTGACCTCAGACACTTCCTAGCTGTGTGACTCTGGGCAAGTCACTTCTCCCTATTCGCCTCAGTTCCTCATCTGTAAAATGACCTGGAGAAGGAAATGGCAAAGCACTCCAGTATCTCTGCCAAGAAAACCCCAGATGGGTTCATGGAGAGTCAGACACGGAGAACACAGAAAAACGACCGAACAACAATTAGTTTGCCTTGGCCACCATCTTCCTCTCAGATCTGACTCATGGACAGCGATAGTACAGTCTACAATTGGTGTTGTTTTTTAACGTCTAATTCTTCAGCGATGAAAAGGGTTGTGATAGAATCTATGTGTGTCTTGCTTCCACCAACAGAACTCCCCACCAGTGCACACCTTATCCATACCATTGCATCAGCTTCCACAGAGAAGGGGCTCAGTGGGATGGAGGAGTCCCTGTAATTATCATATTCAATATCTCAAGAACTGGGAATTGGGGAAAAAGGTAAGTGTCCTCCTTCAGCCAAGGCACCTCTACCCCATCTCATTCTGTGCAGTTCCTGTACCTGTCTTCCCACAAATATTCTGTGGAGGCTCCTCCCAAAAAGCATTCCTTGCTTTACTGAATTATAATCTCCAACTCTTCTGGCATTGTTGAAGTGATCAATGTGGGTCTTTTGCCACTGACAAAGATCCCGAACCTTCCGTGCCTTAGCAGATGATCTCATGAGTTGTTGTGGCCAGTCTGCTGGTAATGGAACTCTCTGAGCTGCTCCTCAGATGATGGATGGGCAGATATGTTGTCCCTGGATCTGTCCTCCTGAAGGCTTTCCCCTGAGAAGGAGCCACCAGAGTTCGTGCTTCCCTGGTTTCACCTTTCAATGCCCTATGCAGGGGGCCCCTAGTTCTTACCAGAGAGAATTTATTTTGAGGAATGCCTCTACTCAGACTAATACCCAAATCCCTCCCAGGGCTCCCTATTGCCCAAAGAGAAAAGTTCAAATTCCTTCGCCTAGCATTCAGGACTCTCCAAAAGTCTACTTTTCCAGCCCTGTCTTGCCCAAATGCCCACCATATTTTCCACCCTCCAGCCACACTGGGTCAATTACCATTCATCAAACACACTTAACACTTCTCTTCTTCCATGACTCAGCTTACCCTATGCCCTAAACTCCAATGGCTCTCTTTCCCTTCCCTCCACCTGCTGAATGTCCATCTCTCCCCTCCTCCAATGTGCTACTTGTTGGCCCTTCTCTGGTACACTTGTCTGTGTTAGTCTGCACCATCCATGTCGACATATGCATCATGTCCCCCATCACAGTGTGACCGAGCCCTGAAGGGTAGAGACAAGGCTAAATCTCTTCTAAACTCCCAACTATCCCAATGTTTGATCAGGGTTTGCTGAATTGAAATGGATTGAATTACGGCAGAATGGAGGAGTAGAAAGAGGTCTGGATTTGGAGCAGGAAAGCACCAACAATTATGGCCCTTCTCTGTTTTCTCCTCATCTGTGAAATGGGGGAAGGATTTTTGCCCTCCCTGCCTCACACAGTTGATTGCAGGAAAAGTTTGCTATTAACAAGAGTTGTTTTTGTTATTTGTTTCAACCTGTGTGTTCACTTTGTACATATCCTGAACATGTCTCCTCATTGGTGAGCATGCTGACATCCCTGTGTAGAACGTCAGCTTCTGGAGGGCGGGTTCTGCATCACTGAGGTCTAGGTGTCCCCAGCCTGCCACTCAAGCACTTCCTCAATGCTTCTGGATTGACTGGCTGGTGAGTTCATCCATGCGGAGGATCACCCTGCCCATACGTGTTCAGTTGGTGACTCCTCGATGGTCTTTCAGAGTGGCTGTGGCCAAGCTGCTAACAAATCTCTCCAGACAAAACTCATCCGGATCTTGGATGACATGTATCCAATTTGTCCCTGGACTTGGTTTTTCATAGTCTCTCAAGATAGCTCGGCCCTGCCAGAACTTGCCTGGCCTTGGTCATTAAGCTGTCTTGGCATGGTAGTAATACATCAGAGCTCCTTCCATTCTCTCCAGAGAGGTCACGAAGCCCCCACACCACTGATACATCAAAGCTACCTGACTTTAGCCAAATTGCTTCTTCTCTATTTGCCCCTTGGGCAAAACTCCCTACTAAGTTATAGGCTTGTTTCTGGTTGCTTTGGTAGTGGGGGGGGGGGTCCTGATGATGATGCAATCAGAAATCTTTAACATATTATTATTTTTTATTTTTGTATTTTTACATATATATGCTGTCTCCCCAACTAGATTATAAGCTTCTCGAGGGTAGGGACATATCTTATTCATTTGTATCCTCCAGGGCCTTACACATAGTAGGCACTCGAGAAACACTAGTGAATTGATTCCACCCCCACACATGCTGATCATGCCCATCCCACCACCCCAATCCCAGGTACCTTTGATCTTCTCTCCCTTGCTCAAGGAGATCTCCCCCTCGCCCTGGGCCTGGTATGGCTTCACGGCCATGAAGGAGCGTCCTGGTACCGCCGTGTAGAGCTTCCGTCGCCGTCCCCGGCTTCCCAGGGAGCCCCCAGGGCCCCCGGATCCCCCTGTGCCCCCAGATGGCCCCTCTCTGGGTGTCCCACTGGAGCTGGGATATATATATATATAAGGAGTGTTGAGGGAAAGGGGATGTCTGGAGGAACACCATGGGATGGGGTAGGGGGAGGGAAGGGAGAAGGGGATGGGGCTTGGTACATAGTGAGTGGAAGGACCTTCAGTAGGAACTTAAGTGGAAAGGGAGCCAGAAAGTCAGGGAGGGGTGATTGGGGGCCTCCTGTCCCTCTTCCTGTCTCCATCCCAAGGCAGTCTTACTGTAGAAGTCTCTTCATCCACCAACCTCTCCCTTTTAAATCTGTTTTTCACAGAATATCAGTGTCATTTCCTCACACTCTTACACTCAGGCCATATCCCTACACTGCTCAGAAGATTTCCATGGCTCTCTATGGCCCCCAGAAACAAGCCTGGATTCCTTTACTTAGTGTTTGAAGTCTTCTATGGAATGACCTGTCCCTCCCTATTTAGAACTGCAGAACATCAGAGCTGAAGGGGCTGGAGACACCAGCCTGCTCCTGTCCAAATCATGGCCATGTCAGCTAAAGCACCTTCCACAAGTGGCAGGGTATCCAGATCTCTAAAGATGGATAACTTCCCACTGTTGGCCAATTCTATCACTAGGATGGGGTTTTTACATTAAACTTAAATCAACCACCTTCCACCCTCTGATGAAGCAAAGCAGGACTCAGTCCCTTCCTGCTAACAGCCCATCTGATAGTGGGGCCCACTAAGCCTGCACCCTGAGATCCTTCCCACATTTGACTACACCCCCCCCACCAGTTCCTTCAGCCAGTCTTGGTCTGGCATACTTTTAAGTGCCTTCTTTCCCTCACACCCACCAAAGCCACCCTCCTCTAGACAAGTTTCAGGTTGTCAAGGGCTTTCCTGGAAAGTGACCTCCAGAAGTGGACATAGTCCCCTATGTAGTGCCCCAGCTACTGCCTGCCTAGGGCAGGAAACTTCACATGATCACCTCTCATTCAGAACACTGTCTCTGATCCTATGTCCTACAGCCAAATTTGCTTTTAGGGTTCATGCTGAGCTTGGAGCCCACTGAGACCCGCAAGCACTTCTTCTTCTAAGATATAGTCTTGCCATACCTCCCCCATTCTGTACTTGTGCTGTTGGCTTTTTGAGTCCCACGAGGATGGCTTTACATTTATTCCTATTAAATTCTATATTAAAGTCATCAAACCATTAGCCTATGATTCTAGCCTGACAAGATCTTCTTGGATTCTAACTCATTTAACCTATTAGCACTCCTTCCCAACTCTTGGATAGCTTTACATCTGATAAGCATGCTATCTAAATGTGGATGGGGCCCAAGAAAAGAGACCTATGGCACTGTACTAGAGACCTCTCTCTAGGGTAACACTGACCCTTGTAAGTTTCACATCACCCTTCCTTGCTTGGAAGTGCCCTGAGAGCAGGAACTATATATAATCTTTGCACCTTTCCTAGTCCTGGGCATGGGATTCTGCACGTAGTAGATATTTTAATGAATACTTCTAAAAGAAATGGATGCATTGAAGGGGTCTTGGAAAAGCAATTTGGGCATCTGGGGGATTTGATATGACCATGACTTCTTGGATAGGGAGGGGAAAAATTAAGGGATGGAATAGGAGTGATTTAGGGAGCAGATGTGGAAGGTGGGGGAAGGAGGGTATAGGTCAGGGAACTGGGATGCAACAGTTGAGGGTTTTCCTGACTGTCCATGAAAAAGGAAGGCACTGGAGTGGGAAAGGGGAAGTAAGGGACATTTGGAAGTCCATGAGGAAGAAGAGATTGGGGGACTCTATGGAGAATAAATCATTTAGGGAGAGCTAGGGATTCCCAGGTCATCTATGGGTTGGGAAGTAGGACTGAGGGGGGAGTTAGAGGTTTGTCTGGCCATCCATGGGGGGGAAGGATGGGGATACTGGGGCCAGTCATGGGAAAAGAGGGATAGGGAGTTAGGGGTATTCATGAGGAAGCAGAGAGGAAAAGGGATTTACAGGAGGAGTTGGGGGCTTTCCTGGCTGTCCATGGAAAAGAGGAGAATTGAGAACAAGGGAAGGGGGAAGAAGGGTATTGAGAGTAGGAGGAGGGATAGAGATTAGGAATTTTATGGGGAAAGGAGATGTTGGGGAATGGGAGAAGAGGATTGGGGGGGTGGAGATTTCTCAGTATGTTCATGGTGAAAGGGAGTCGGGATGTGGGAAGAGTAATGGAGTATTCCTGGCCATCTGTGGAACAGGAGGCCAGGAGAGGAGGGATTGGGGTCTTCCTTGGCCATTCATGAGGAAAGAGGTCTTGGGAATAGGAAAGAAGGATTTTGGGGATATCAGTAGTTCCCCCTACCTGGGCCGTCCCCGGGGTTGCCTCCTTGCCTCCTCTGGGTGCCTCCCTCGGGAAGGAGAGCGGGCACGGGCACCCCGAGGGCTGCTGGCACTACGCAAAGTGCCGCTGCTGAGTTTGGTGCCTGGGGTTGAGGGGGTTGTCGGAGCTGGGGCCGCTGGGGCAGGACCAGGGCCAGGGGGCCCAGAGGGTGAAAACACCATCCAATCAGGCAGTGCCATGCTGGTGTCACTGTTAGCTCGGAGCAGCATCGGGGGCACAGTCAGCCCTGTGCCTGGTGGACCCCCCCTCCGACGGGCAGCATACTTGGGGGACTCCTGGAAGGGGACTAGTAGGGTGGGTTAGAGTGGAGATGAGGGAGAGAGATTTGGGGAAAGATGGGGGTCAGTGAAGATGGTGGAGGGAAGGAGGAGAGATGAGAAAAGAGGAAATGAGAGAGGGGGGAGGAAAAGGGGAAGAGATAAGAGAGAGATGAGATGGGAGGAAGGGGGAAGGAGGAGAGATGAAGAAAAAAGGAGATTGTGGAGAGGAGATGGAGGGAAAGATGAGAGGAGAGGAGAACATGGAAAGATGCATGAGAAAGAAGTAATAGGGAGAGAAGTGAGGTTGGGAAGACAGAGAAAGGGAAGAGAGGAGAAATGGAGGTATGAGGATAGAGGGATATGGAGATGAAAGGAGAGATAAGAAAGGGGGACAAGGGCAGGTGAAAAGGATGAGGGTGAAAGCAGAGGGGAGGGAGGGAGGGAGGAAGGTGGGGAAAAAAGAGCAGTGAAGGAAAGGGGGAGAGATGTTAGAGTGAAGATAGAGAGGTGAGGGGAGAGAGATGGGGAAAGAGTCAAGAGATGAGAAGAAGGAGAACATTAAAGATGGAGAAGTGGGGGAAGAGATAAGGGAGGGAAAGAAGGGTGTGGGGGAATAAGGGAGGAGAGACAGTCGAAAAGAAATTAGAGAGAAGGTATGTAGGGATAAGGGAAGGGAAGAGATGAGAGAGGGACGAGATGAAAGGAGAGTCAGAAGGAAAATGGGGAGAAGGAAGAAGAGGGATGGCAAGAGTGGAAAGATGGAGATATGGTAAGAGATAAGGGAGAGTGGAGGGAGAGATGTGGGAGCAGAGATGTGGGGGATGGAGGCAGAGATGTGGGAGCAGAGATGTGGGGGATGGGGGCAGAGATGTGGGGGATGGAGGCAGAGATGTGGGGAGATGGAGGCAGAGATGTGGGGGGATGGAGGTAGAGATATGGGGAGATGGAGGCAGAGATGTGGGGAGATGGAGGCAGAGATGTGGGGAGATGGAGGCAGAGATGTGGGGGGATGGAGGTAGAGATATGGGGAGATGGAGGCAGAGATGTGGGAGCAGAGATGTGGGGGATGGGGGCAGAGATGTGGGGGATGGAGGCAGAGATGTGGGGGGATGGAGGCAGAGATGTGGGAGCAGAGATGTGGGGGGATGGAGGCAGAGATGTGGGAGCAGAGATGTGGGGGATGGGGGCAGAGATGTGGGGAGATGGAGGAAGAGATGTGGGAGCAGAGATGTGGGGGATGGGGGCAGAGATGTGGGGAGATGGAGGCAGAGATGTGGGGAGATGGAGGCAGAGATGTGGGGAGATGGAGGCAGAGATGTGGGGGGATGGAGGTAGAGATATGGGGAGATGGAGGCAGAGATGTGGGAGCAGAGATGTGGGGGATGGGGGCAGAGATGTGGGGGATGGAGGCAGAGATGTGGGGGGATGGAGGCAGAGATGTGGGAGCAGAGATGTGGGGGGATGGAGGCAGAGATGTGGGAGCAGAGATGTGGGGGATGGGGGCAGAGATATGGGGAGATGGAGGCAGAGATGTGGGAGCAGAGATGTGGGGGATGGGGGCAGAGATGTGGGGGATGGCGGCAGAGATGTGGGGGGATGGAGGCAGAGATGTGGGAGCAGAGATGTGGGGGGATGGAGGCAGAGATGTGGGAGCAGAGATGTGGGGGATGGGGGCAGAGATGTGGGGAGATGGAGGCAGAGATGTGGGAGCAGAGATGTGGGGGATGGGGGCAGAGATGTGGGGGGATGGAGGCAGAGATGTGGGGAGATGGAGGCAGAGATGTGGGGAGATGGAGGCAGAGATGTGGGGAGATGGAGGTAGAGATGTGGGAGCAGAGATGTGGGGGATGGGGGCAGAGATGTGGGGAGATGGAGGCAGAGATGTGGGAGCAGAGATGTGGGGGATGGGGGCAGAGATGTGGGGGATGGAGGCAGAGATGTGGGGAGATGGAGGTAGAGATGTGGGAGCAGAGATGTGGGGGATGGGGGCAGAGATGTGGGGAGATGGAGGCAGAGATGTGGGAGCAGAGATGTGGGGGATGGGGGCAGAGATGTGGGGGATGGAGGCAGAGATGTGGGGGGATGGAGGCAGAGATGTGGGAGCAGAGATGTGGGGGGATGGAGGCAGAGATGTGGGAGCAGAGATGTGGGGGATGGGGGCAGAGATATGGGGAGATGGAGGCAGAGATGTGGGAGCAGAGATGTGGGGGATGGGGGCAGAGATGTGGGGGATGGAGGCAGAGATGTGGGGGGATGGAGGCAGAGATGTGGGAGCAGAGATGTGGGGGGATGGAGGCAGAGATGTGGGAGCAGAGATGTGGGGGATGGGGGCAGAGATGTGGGGAGATGGAGGCACAGATGTGGGAGCAGAGATGTGGGGGATGGGGGCAGAGATGTGGGGGGATGGAGGCAGAGATGTGGGGAGATGGAGGTAGAGATGTGGGGGGATGGAGGTAGAGATATGGGGAGATGGAGGTAGAGATGTGGGAGCAGAGATGTGGGGAATGGGGGCAGAGATGTGGGGAGATGGAGGCAGAGATGTGGGGGGATGGAGGTAGAGATATGGGGAGATGGAGGCAGAGATGTGGGAGCAGAGATGTGGGGGATGGGGGCAGAGATGTGGGGAGATGGAGGCAGAGATGTGGGGAGATGGAGGCAGAGATGTGGGGAGATGGAGGTAGAGATGTGGGGGGATGGAGGCAGAGATGTGGGAGCAGAGATGTGGGGGATGGCGGCAGAGATGTGGGGAGATGGAGGCAGAGATGTGGGGAGATGGAGGCAGAGATGTGGGGGGATGGAGGTAGAGATATGGGGAGATGGAGGCAGAGATGTGGGGAGATGGAGGTAGAGATGTGGGGGGATGGAGGCAGAGATGTGGGAGCAGAGATGTGGGGGATGGGGGCAGAGATGTGGGGAGATGGAGGTAGAGATGTGGGGAGATGGAGGTAGAGATATGGGGAGATGGAGGCAGAGATGTGGGAGCAGAGATGTGGAGGATGGGGGCAGAGATGTGGGGGATGGAGGCAGAGACATGGGGAATAGAGGCAGAGATGTGGGAGCAGAGATGTGGGGGATGGGGGCAGAGATGTGGGGAGATGGAGGTAGAGATATGGGGAGATGGAGGCAGAGATGTGGGAGCAGAGATGTGGGGGATGGGGGCAGAGATGTGGGGGGATGGAGGCAGAGATGTGGGGGGATGGAGGCAGAGATGTGGGAGCAGAGATGTGGGGGATGGGGGCAGAGATGTGGGGGATGGAGGCAGAGATGTGGGGAATGGAGGCACAGATGTGGAGGCAGAGATATGGGGGAGGGAGGCAGAGATGTGGGAGCAGAGATGTGGGGGATGGGGGCAGAGATGTGGGGGGATGGAGGTAGAGATATGGGGAGATGGAGGTAGAAATATGGGAGCAGAGATGTGGGGGATGGGGGCAGAGATGTGGGGGGATGGAGGTAGAGATATGGGGAGATGGAGGTAGAGATATGGGAGCAGAGATGTGGGGGATGGGGGCAGAGATGTGGGGGGATGGAGGTAGAGATATGGGGAGATGGAGGTAGAGATATGGGAGCAGAGATGTGGGGGATGGGGGCAGAGATGTGGGGGGATGGAGGTAGAGATATGGGGAGATGGAGGTAGAGATGTGGGAGCAGAGATGTGGGGGATGGGGGCAGAGATGTGGGGGGATGGAGGCAGAGATGTGGGGAGATGGAGGTAGAGATATGGGGAGATGGAGGCAGAGATGTGGGAGCAGAGATGTGGGGGATGGAGGCAGAGATGTGGGGGGATGGAGGCAGAGATGTGGGAGCAGAGATGTGGGGGATGGGGGCAGAGATGTGGGGGATGGAGGCAGAGACATGGGGAATGGAGGCAGAGATGTGGAGGCAGAGATATGGGGGAGGGAGGCAGAGATGTGGGAGCAGAGATGTGGGGGGAGAGGGGAAAAGGGGGAGATGAGCTTGGGTGGGGGCAAGCCCCACCCCACACACTCCCCAGAACTTTCTCTTAGCACTGTATCCCTTGCTCAGCCCACCCCAAGATCAGACACCACCACATTCCGCACACGATCTTCTCTCTCAAGTCTGCCATGTTGCCCTCACCACCCCCCAACCTCCAGCTCCCACCTCACTCACCCACATCCTGGTCTCGGTGGTTTCGGATCAGCTCCCCCAGCTCAAAGTTGCCAGCTATTACAGCCACCTGGCCCAGATGGGGGCAGAGAAGAGAGGAGGTGACCCCAGGGGCCAGGTAAGAACAGTCATGATAGCAAACCCAGCTTTAGCCTGCTCTCCCAAAGGTTGGTAATTAGCCATGTTCCCCTAACACCACCCTCCCCACTCTCCCCATAGCCCTATCCTCCCTTTTTCCCAAGCCCTTCCACGACACCCACTTTCTGGTAATTCTTTGCCCTAAATGCCTCCTCCAGCCCTTCCCCCTCTCTCCTACTACTCCTCTCTTCTAATTCTACGACTGTCTTCTCCCCTGCTGCCCTGCCCAGCCATTGCCTGGATCTTCTCCTGTGCCTCCTCTTCTACACTGCCTCTCCCTCTCCTCCCTCTTCTTCTTCACTTCCCCTTCTTTCCTTTCCCTCTTCTCTCTCTACTCTCCCAGTTCTTCATCCCCCTCTCCACCACTGCCTTTCACACAGGCTCCTCTTTTCCCTCCCTATTCTATCCTCGCCCTCCCTCCTTCCCTGTTCCTTCAATCGCTTCTCTCTCCACTTCTCTTCTCATCAAGTTCTATCTCCATGTCTTCTCCATCCTTCCTCTAGTTCTCCTTTCTTGCCTCCTGTCTTCCTCTTGTCCCTATGTTCTACTTTTCCACTCTGCTTTCTCCTGCCACCGATAGAGCACTGGCCTTGGAGTCAGGAGGACCTGAGTTCAAACAGAGCCTCAGATACTTGACACTTACTAGCTGTGTGACCCTGGGCAAGTCACTTAACCCCGATTGCCTCCCAAAAATTCACTGAATGGGCATTCCCTCACTCAAAGTGAGAACCTGAAAAGACCTTAGCCTGAAAGGGCCAGGGTCTCCTAATGCATCCTGGGCCATCTCCAGTCATCCTGGTGAATATCAGGCCACTGGACCCAGATGGCTCTGGAGGAGAAAGTGAGGCTGGTGACCTTGCACAGCTCTCCCTCACTCAAATCAAAGTCAACTACAAGTCATGTCATCATTTCCCTGGTGCCATGGTCCTCTTAGAAAATGAAGGACAAACACACACACTGCTACCTGCAATCCAGAGTCACTGGCCTTGCTATTCCTTGAAGATGAAGCTCCCTCTCCTGGCATTTTCCATGGCTGTCTCCTATGCCTAGTACTCTCTCCTTCCTCATCTCTGACTCCTAACTTCCTTCAAGTCTCAACTAAAAGCCCACCTTCTGGGAGAAGTGTCGCAATCCCCCGTGATGCTAATGTCTTCTCTCTGTGGATTATCTCCAATTTATCTCACATATGTCTTGTTTGTACAGACTTGTTTACGTGTTGTTTCTGCCATTAGACTATGAACTTGACAAACTATCTTTTGCCTTCCTTTGTCTCCTCAGCACTAGTACAGTGCTTGGCATACAGTAGGCACTTAATAAATGCTTGTTGACTTACTGACCATCTCCCCACTGTCCTTCCTCCTCACTTTCTCCTATCAATCCCTTCTATCCTTCCTCTCCCTTCTTCCCACTTCCTCTCTCTGCTGTCTTCCCCACCATCCCGCTCTCCTCTCCTTTCCCATCTTTGTCATCTTTCACCCCTTCTTTTCCTAGCCCCTCTTCCATCCTCTTCCATCTTCCATGTCAGCCATAGCCCTCTCCTATTTCTTCCAATTTCCTTTTTCTCGTTACTTGCACACCTTCTGTTTTCCTTTATCTACCCTTCCTTCCTTCCAGTTCTTGCTTCTATTTCTTCCTCTCCTCACCCTAACCTCTCCAGGGTCTTCTTACCTGGAAAGGTGTCTGTCCATTGTTGTTCTTCACCTCCTTGTTGGCCCCCCGATACAGGAGGATTCGGGCACATGTCTCCTGCAGGCAGGGTTGGGGGGAGAGGTTGAGGGTTAGGGCAGACCAGGGTAGGGGAACAGATCCCAGGCAGATCTGGGGCATCCCAAAGGGAGTGGCATGGTGTGAAGGATGGAAGAGGGGGTGGACATGAGAACATCAGAATTGACGCACAGGGCAGGGCAGGGGGTTGGGGCTATCCTAGGTTGCTCCTGGTCTAGGATTGATTCCCCTGCTGGGAGCCATTCTGGGGGTAGCCCCTGACCCCCAGCACCAGCCTGCTGGTGCTTCCTCTCTTAGCCTTACTTCCCTGGACTTTCTCCCACCTAGAGTGACCTTCTCACAGACTCACTCACTCATGCTTCTTCAATCTCTTTTCTTGGTCTGGCTTCTCAGCATATTTCATTCTTTCATGTAACAAACACTCATTAAGACTCAACTATTCCAGTGCTAAGACCCAGGGAAGACAAAAAAACAAAAGATCATTCGGACCCTAGATTTGCCCTCAAGGAGCTTCCAGTCTAATGGTGAGGATTGGGTACGGACATGGCAGTGATTGTGTTAGCATGGGCTAATGTGGGTCACTTGCCTTTCTTTGCTCGTCCTTTGTATCTCTCACACCTAGCACAGTGCCTGGTATGTAGTCGACACTTAATAAATGTTTGTTGCCTGACTGACAGCCCCTCACTAGGAGAGGGGCTATGCTGTAAACTTGAGTTTCTCAGCATTTAGCTGGGCCAGGGGGTCCTCAGACAATAGATTCAAAGTCTATTGCTTCAAGCGTAGACACAGAAAATGGCACTGTACTATTGATGGCTCAGCGTCTCCTGAGGGTGGATACCGCCCATGAAAGTCCTGCTCAGAGGCCTCACCATAGCCTGTGGGTCACCCTCAGCTCTCAGATGCTCTGCCAGCAGGTTGGCCTGCCTTCGAACACAGGCTCAGCAATGTACCAGGGCCCAGCCCTGAAGGGCAGAGAGCCCCTCATGGGCTGAGCCACACAGGGAGAGATTTTTCAGCTACAACAACTCGTGAAGGCCCTTAATTGAGGACAGGAGAGTCCCAAAGTCAGTACAGGAAGAGCTGATGACAGACAACACAGTCAAGTCCAACACAAATCCCAGCCTCTCTGGGCCAGAGGAGACGATTTCTGTGAGTGGCTGGGGCCGCATTTGTGGGACTGAGGCTCCTTCCTTGAGCTGGGCCATCCTCAACACCAGCCTTGGCCACAGGTGAAGCCTTTTTAGCCTGGCAGAGCCTGAGCTCTGTGCCATGTTGAAGCACCCTACGAAACCTTGCATACATCTACGGAATACTTGCGTTTCAAAAGGCCCCCGGGACCATCAGGTGATGATGCAGAATTCACCCTTCACTTACCTACTGCATGGTTTCATGAGTGGCAGTGGCCACTTGGTAGCCAACCTTTTAAGGATTCGAAAAGTGATGTGATACCAATACGAATGTAGATTCATAATAGGAATTAAAAGGTGCTAAAAGATCATTTCCTGATCGGGTCACTGCTGCTGGCTTCCTGGAGGAGGCAGCATCCAAACTGAGCCTTGAAGGACAGTAACAACAATAGCTCATACAGATAGGGTGCCCCCAAAGTCTTGGTGCAGCCTTAATCTTTAAGATTAATATTAAGAGACTTTGGTGATGCACAAAGCTCTCTCCCTAGCTTCACTTGATTCTCAGAGGGACATCCCATAAGCTTGCCTGGATGGAGGAGCAGGGCAGCAGCCCTCTGTGAAATACCCAGCTGAGGGGACTACCCTTGGTGGGTCTCAGGGCAGCAGGAAGCCGAGGGGGATTTTTGAAGGGTGTCTGGATTCCTCCTCCTTTAGGCAAGTCTGGGAGTGCCGTGAAGGATGAATAAAAGGGGCATAAAGATGGAGATGGATGGAGCTGTCAGGGACCTTTGGTAGTGGAGGGCAGAAGGGCCAAGGAATGGTGGTAGGAGAGAGACTCAGAACATGGTGCAGCATGGGACCGAGTCAGAGAGAACACTAGGCTTTGGAGAGATGGCTAGCCCCATCGTTCAAGGCTCTGCTCATTGAATGTCTTCAAGATTGGAATATGATCACTGTTCAGGAAAAGGCTACAGACTAAGATGAGTGCTATAAGGCAGCTGGGGATGCCATTGTGCACAGAGCACAGGGTCTGGAGTCAGGAAGACTCCTCTCCCTGAGTACAAATCCAGCCTCGGATACTTCCTAGCTGGGTGACCCTGGGCGAGTCACTTCACCCTGTTTGCCTCAGTTTCCTCATCTGTAAAGTGAGCTGGAGAAGGAAATGGCAAATCACTCCTGTGTCTTTGCCAAGAAAACCCCAAATGAGGTCATGAAGAGGCAGCTAGGGCTGAACAAGATGAGTGCAGAGATCCCCAGGGCTTGGAGATTCTATGATTTTGTTTCCCAGTTCCTTGAAGGGCCATGTCCCCTTTATAAATTCTGCTATTCCCCCCTTGTTTGGAGCCATAGGTGCATCATTGTATGCCTCACTTTCCTCCTCTGTACAAAGGAAGGGGCTTTGAAAAATCATGCGGAGTGGGAGAGGCGCCCAAGAAGGCAAAGCTGGAAGGTCACGGGGAGGAGGATTTGAGCTCCTTCTCCACCTCTCCCATCTGTAAAATGAAAGACTTGGACCGGGGGTTCTCTGAGGACTCTTCCAGCTCTAAATCCTATGACTCTTAAGATTGGAGGCTGGCAATTATCCGGATTTTCACAAAGGCGAAGAGGTAGATTCTCCCAGCTCGAGGCTGACAATCTCAATAGCCGATGCCTGGCCAATTTTTCGAAGATCAAGTGATGGGAACGCTAAGAGAGGGATGCAGTTGTTCCCCACGGAAGAGTGAAGAGTGGGGCAAGCCTTTCTGCAGAGATGCAAAGACTGGCAGATCAGGAGAATGCTGTTGATGCAGGACCCTCGGAGAGCAGCCACGTATAGGGCAGAGTCTTGCCTGACATCCTTAGGATCGAAGCAGAGAGGTGTGGGCTCAGGAATCGGACCCCCAATGGCCGATCAGCTGATCAGTATCAAGCTGGAGAGACCCATCCAGCAGAATCCCCCAGACAGCTCTCCTTGGCCTCCTTCTCGTCAATAACTTTGTGAAGGTTCCAGATGGAGTCATAGGTAGAGGGAGTATTCGATTTGCCACCAATGTAACACCAGGTAAGATCGTTGATATAGAGAAGGATAGACTTTTAGAGCAAGAAGAGTCTTCAGGGGCCATCTGGTCCACACCGTAGCCCAGAAGGAACCCGCTTCCCACACACACAACAGAACAGACAAGTGGTCAGTCCAGCCTCTGCTCAGTTTCCAGCTCCAGAGAGGAGAGCTCACTACCTGCAGGGGCCCTTCCACCTTTGGACAGCTCTGGTTGCTAGGAAGTTTTTCTCGACATCAAGACTAAGTTTTCAATTCCTGCTCATTGCATCTCTCAGGTCAGCTTTAACAAGTGCAACTGTCCTTCAGCATGACAGCCCTTCAAATGGAGGAAGACAGCTACCTTGTTCCCCTGGATCTCCGCTTGTCCTAGCGAAACACTCCCAATTCCCTTGACAGATCCCCACATGGCATGATGTCAGGGCCCTTCTCGCTGCCCTCTGGACACTCTCCAGCTAATTGATGTCCCTCCTATACCCTGGCCCAAGGACTGAGCCCAATACTCCGGAGGTGAGTCTGATGAGGACAGTGGGACTGTTGCTTCCCTGCTCCTGGAAGCTACGTCCCTGCTCATGCAACCTTAGATCCCACGAGCTTTGGGGGCTGCCACATGGCACTAGGCAGCCCAGTGGATAGAGCCAGGCTGGGCTTGGACTCAGGAGGTTCAACTCCAGCCTCAGGCACCCACTAGCTGTGTGACCCTGGGCAAGTCACTTAACCTCTGCCTATGATGGTTTCCTCGTTTATTAAATGGGGATCATGATGCCAGCTTGGGGAGGGGGGCATAGTGCGCAAAGCCCTGGGCCTCACAGTCAGTGCTTCATTAATGTTTGTTCCCTATCTCCTTCCTCCCTCCCCAGTAAGCATTGCACTTGAAGCTCACATCAAACCTTCGGCGATTTTCAGACAAGAGGCTTGTGAAACAGATGCTTCAAACCCCAGGCAAGGCCTTCCATTTATCCCTGCTGAATTTCACGTTATTGGATTCAGCCCGGTGCTCATACCCCATCAAGGTCTTTTCGGGTCCTGGCTTAGTCATCCAGTGTGTTAGCTCTGTGTCATCCTCGAACATGCCATGGAGATGGACATGCCCCAAGGCCTTGCCCAGATCCCTGTGGCACTCCACTGGAGACCTCCCGGCCAGGTGAGGCCGAACCGTGGACAACTAAACTTTTTGGGTGTGGCTATTAAGCCAGTTTCAAGTCCATTTTCCTAGCCTACATCTCTCCATCTTTTCCAACAAGAACAGTAGGAGATATTTTCTCAAATGCCTCGTCCACATGGAGGTAAATGAGGCTATCCGGAGCTCCTCTGTACGTTTGGAAACACTGTCAGAAAATGAAATGAGGTTCCGGTGGATGAAGCCAGCCTGGCTCCCAGAATGGCCCTCCACCTACGAATGCTGCACTCGGGGGCCCAGAGTTTGCCTCCCAGAGCCGCTTCCCATCCGGGAGCATTCTCCGTCCCTGGGTAGGTCTCCTGCTCTCCCAAACCCCATCCGCCAGCTCCTTCAATAGCCAAGGACAGGATTCATCCCAGCTCTCTCGTGCTCTTGTTGTTATCTTAGAATGTAGAACCAAAGAGACATCGAGAGGACCAAACAATGAATGGGCTTCATCAAATTGCATCTAAGGTCTACATTGGGGTTAAATATAAATAAAAAATGGAGCAAAGGGGAAGCCTCTATAGAGTACCTACTGTGCGCCAGGCACTGTGCTGAGAGCTCTAGAAATACCATCTCATTTGACCCTCAGAGCTAGGAACTATTAGCATTCCCGTTTTACAGATCAAGAAACAAAGGCAGTCAGAGGTTGTTAATGACTTTCCCAAAGTCACACAGCTAATATTTGAATTCAGGTCTTCCTGACCACTCTGCCAACAGCTGCCTCTACAGGGCATGTTCGGCTATACAATAGCTCATGAGAAAAAAAGATCTGAGGATCTGAGTAGACCACAAGCTCAATCTCCTAAAAGACTGGAATGTAACCCCCAAATAAAGTGACCTTGATCTTGGGCAGCAAGAAGAGGAACATAATGTTTGGAATGAGGTGGGGCCACTGTCCCCCTCTCTGCTCAGACCTTCATCTGGAGTATTGCAACAGGTTGGAGGAAGGACCCTGATAAGTCTGAAGGAGCTCATGGGGGACGAAGGCTAGGATGAGGACGGGATGGGTCCCTCGAGGGGTACTTCGAAGGAACTGGGGAAGATGAGAAGACTAGGGGGATGAGGAGAGATACATGCAGATACATGCAGAGGAAAGAGGGAGGGATGGGACTGCTTTTGCCTGGCTCCAAAAGACAGCCCTAGGAGTGATGAAGACAAGTCACAGAGGGATAGATGTCAGGCTGATATAAGGAAAAACTTCCTAGTTGCTGCTCCAAAGTGGAACAGGTGATGATCTTCCCATCGCTGGAGGTGTGCAAGTGGAAGCTAGATGATCTTTCCTCAGGGTGGCCTAGATACCTGCTGAGATCCCTGGTACCTCATCAGTTCTAGGATTCTGGGACACCGCAAGTGTCTGCTCTTGTGGGACTATGCCTTTAGCTAGGGAAGGCAGGATCTGGGCTCATCGTGTACGTAGTCCAACCACTGCCTCGGCAGGCAGGCCTCCCTAGGGATGGCCGCTTCCCTCGGGATGATTTGTAGGAGGTCAAGGCAGCCAGCAGGTCTCCTGGAGCCCTCTGAGGTTCTGCCGCTCCAGACTGCTGGGACTCACAGGCTGAGGAGAGGCTCAGCACATCAGCGAGATCCCAGAGACCGCCGGGATCCAAGAAGCCTGGACCATCCACAGGACCAGAGATCTCGCTGTGGGTGTCTGGGAAGTTCCCAAACTGAGCCTCAGTCCCTCAAATGAAAAACAAGGGGGCAGCTAGGTGGCGCAGCGAATAGAGCACTGGCCCTGGAGTCAGGAGGACCTGCGTTCAAATCTGCCCTCAGACACTTGACACGCTTACTAGCTGTGTAACCTTGGGCAAGTCATGTAACCCCAATTGCCCTGCCTTCCTCCCACCTAAAAAAAAAAAAAACAAGAAAAAAATGAAAAAACGAGGAAAGAGCCTGTTGGGAGGACTCTGACATTGCCTGCCTGAAGGGCCCTTCTGGCTCTGACTCCTCTATTCTGTGAGCTGTTAACATTCCCCCAACTCCTCCAGCCTTTTACTGAGCACAGCCCGCATCTTCTCATTCTCTGGTAAACTCATGGCCAAGGACTGAAGCAGACGTCTGCCATCCCCCCAGAGTACACGGCAGAGGGCTGAGCACACACATGCTTCTTGGCTGTGGGTGGAGGGCGGATTATTGCAGGTGGCACAGAGGAAGACCCAGAGAGAGGGGCTGGGGCAGAAGGCGAGGGCGTGTGTGGGGTGGCCAGTGGGAGATGAAGAGGTCCCTGCAAAGACCGACCTTGTTGTAGAGAGCGCAGATGTGCAAGGCCGTGTTCCCAGATGCATTCTGGGCACCTGGCTCAGCCCCGTAAAACAGCAGGTGTTCCAGGTGCTGGGAGTTACCCCTCTGGCAGGCCTGAACAGGGCAGAAGTGAGGAAAGTCTTTCAGAAACTCCCTTCCAACCCCTACACTTTACTGCTCTCAGCAACCCAGGCATCCATTTCCTGTTAGCTCCATTCCCGGGGTCCCCAGAGCCCCAGACAACTACACACACCCCAGCAACCTCAAGGACACAGGCATGCACAAACATCTCCCACCTTCAGATACCTAGGCATCTAACTCTCTAATCTAATCTCACACCGTCAGTGCTCCTGCTCATCTGCCCCAGCCCTCTGGCTTCCTCCCCAGTGTCTGCCCCCAAGGACTCCTGGATTCCACAGACCTGGTGGATCTCCTGCCAACCGTTCTCATCAGCGATGCCCAGCTGGGCCCGATTATAGAGCAGGAGCTCGCAGCATCGAGGGTCTCCACCTACCATGGCCGTGTGGAACAAGGGAGTCAGCCCCCGGCGGTCTTTGTAGTTGGGGGATCCCCCAAGATCTAGCAGAGCCTGGAAGAGGAGCAAAAGACAGAAAGGAGGTTACAGGCTAAGGCCAACCCTTGACTCTCCCTGAGAAGAGAGAGGAGGGAGACAAGGCAAGGGGCACAGGATTTCACTGGCATGGGAAGACCAGGCTGGAACTCACGGCACTCAGGTTCAAATTCTGGCTCTGGACCTTGGCAGATGAGTGGGCCGGACTGGGTGTTCTCTAAAGTGACCTTGAGCAGAGGGGGTACATGGCATGGTAGAAAAAGCCAAGGTTTGGGAGATGGGAGATCTGGATTCAAATTCTGCCTCAGCTAATATGCTACTTGTATAACCATAGCCAAGTCATTTAACTGCTATGGGTCTCAGTTTCCTCTTCTGTAAAATGGGGGGTGGGGTATTGGACTACTTGATCTCTAAGGTCTTTTCCAGCTCTAACTCTTAGGATCCATGCCCCTCCCTGGCCTCAGTTTCTCCATCTGTAAAAAGTGAGTGTTGGACCAGATGACCACAAAGATGAGATGAAATGAACACTGGACCTGGATTCAAGTCCCGGCTCTGTCCTGGGGTTGGCCTGGGAAGGGCCCTGGGCACAGAGTGAAGGGTAGGCTGAGCTGGGACTGACGCTCTCGGGGTCTATTTCTTCATCTTGATGTGTCCCACATTGGATGAGTGAGCCTTTGGTCTTTGCACCCAAATCATTTCCCTCTCCCTCATCCCCTGAAGCATTCGGCCCTCCCCTGTTTCCTCATCACTAAAATGAAAACGTTGGATTTGGGCTCATTTGGGCAGAATTAGAGTCAGAAGATCTGGATTCCAATCCTAAGAAGGCTCAAAGGCCATTTTGCCCAGCCCAGACTTATTATCTCACCAATCTAGGAAGCTTTCTGGTGAGGAAACTCCTTCCACCAGCAGCTGGGAGGGAGATGAAGTGGGTTTTCATTCATCGAAAAACTAAAATTAATAGAAAATGTAAAAGACATCTAACCCTAACTCTGAATCACAGCACTTATGGACAGCTGTAGTTGTTAGGAAAGCTTTTCTTGACATCCTGATGAAATCTCTCTCTTTCCTCACCATGGCACTTGGGGTCAGGTGTAGCCCAACTCTTCAGATATCTGAAGGCAGCTCCCACACGTTCCCTAAGACTTCTCGTCTCTAAGCGGATCCTCCTGTGGCGTGATCTCTAGTTCTCTTGCCTTCCTGGTCTCCTTCTGAATGCAATTCCATTTATCCATGTCCTGTCTAAAACATGGCACCCTGAACTAGACACAGTTCTCTACATGTAGTCTGAGAAGGGCAGAGTCTCGTGGGACTATCACCTTCCTCACTCCAGATAGCAGTGTTCAGCTTTTTGGCCGCCATATTGCATTGATGACTAGCAGTGAGCCCGAGCTCCCCTAGAACCCCCCAGGTCTTTTTCTCATAAACTCTTATCTAGCCACAAATCCCCCATCCTGCACTTGTGCAGATGACTTCAAACAAATGTAGGCTTTTTCCATTTCTATTAAATGTCATCTTATTAAATTCAGCCCACATCTTCCACTCATGAAGTTGATTTTTTGAGCCCAAGTGTAGGCAGTGATTTACATTGAACTGTTCATTCCATTCAGCCCATCCCTGCAGCCTGTTGACAGCTCTGAGGATCTCAAGGGAGGAGGAAATATGACTTGGGGAGGCAGCCCTTTCTCCTCTTTGGGAGCTCTGATAGCTAGAAAGTTTGTCCTGACAAGAGGTAGAGATTTTCTGTATTCATGCTCCTGGATTCTGCCCTCTGGGCTCGAGCAAAACCAATCCCTCTTCCCAATGGTGGTCCTTCAGATACTTGAAGACAACAGCCACTTCCTCAGGTCTTCTCTCTTCCATGCTAAGTGTCCCTGGCTCCTTCACCTGACACTGACAAGCCCGTAACCATCATGGCGGTCATCCTCAAGATGCTCCAGTTTATCCACAACTTTCCTAAAACGTGATGCCCAGGATGGAACACGATACAATATAGATGGGGTGGGACCAGGCCAGAGTACAGGGACTGTCACCTCTGAGAGTCCTGGCTACATTCTGTCTTTCTGAATGTAGCCTGGTGGGCTTGGCTTGTGTCACTAGGATGACACTCCAGCCAAAAATCTCACTTCACTAAAACTCCCCGATCTTTTTTAGATGAACTGCTATATTGCCAAGCCTCCTCCCTCTTCTGCTTGGAAAGTTTATATTTTGAACCAAAGTGTAGGACTTTATATTGATCTCTACTAAAGCTTATCTTATTCAAATGAGGCAGGATCTTTTAAAAGGAGACTGGTCTTCCAATGTGTCAGCTATCCCTCCCAGCCTTTTGCCATCTGCAATTCTGATGAGCATGCCCTGCATGTTTCCATTCAAGCCATTGTTAAAATGTTAAGTGGCTCATATCCCTGGAACTCTCTATTGAAAGAGACTTCCTGCCAAGATGGCAGCAAATGACTGACCACACTTTGGGTCCAGCCATGCAAACAGCTCTGATTGCATGCGACCATACAATGGCCTGCCCACATCTCTCCATTCTTTCCATAAGAGCAGCAGGAGAGGTTTTACCAAATGCTTTGCTAACTCTGTACCTACAGCATGGCCCTGGCCTGGCAGGCTAGTAATCCTGTCAGAGGAGGAAATGAAGTTCACCTGCTAGGATACTGTCAGGATGAAGCCACGTGGGCTATGATCAATGTGTCCCTTTCTAAACACTCAGTGACCATCTTTTAAATAATACATTCTAAAATTCTGCCAAGAAAGTTTTGCCTTATGTCCTCCTCCTGAAAATCTAACTCACCCTTCCAGGTACAGCTGAGGAGCCACTTCCTATAGGAAGCCCTCCTTGCCAAAACTGATCTCCCCTCTTCAGCTCCCAATAGCACTCAGGAGTTTGTGAACCAGGCACTGGTACACTGGGCTATATTTATTTGTGGACTTATAATTCTGTGTTTGTGTCCCCAGAACTTGGCACAGAGCCTACACCTAGTAAGTGCTTAATAAATGCTTGTTGGCTTGAGGGACACCTGGGTTCTAGTCCTGGTTTGGCCAGAGTGTCCTGTATGACCTTGAAAAGGTCACTTTCCTCCTCTCTGCTTCAGTTTCTTATTCTTCAAAACGAGTGTCAGACTACAGGGTCTCTCTGGCCCATCCCAGCTCTAATGTTATGTCTCCTAAGGCATCTCTAAGCTCTGACCATCTGGGTTCTAGGTTTCTTCCCAGCTCTTATGTGCCCTAAGGCTCTTCTTCCCAGCTGTGACATTCTTGTGTTCTAAGCTCTATCCCAGCCCATGTCCATCCCATTCTTTGCTCTAAGCCCCTCCCAGCTCTGCTCTGCTCCAAGGCCCCTCTTGGCTCCAATATTCCTAGCCTCAGGATCCTGTAATTCTACAGTTCTGTGTGTTTGATCCCAAGATGCAGCATAAGGGATAAAAGAGAGGGCCAAGAATGAAGCCAAGGGGAGGGGAAGGGGAACGAGAGCCTGCTCCCGGGATGTACTTGCTACAGCCAGAGATGAGAAGGGGGCCTTAGATAGAATCTAATCTGATCCCTTCACTTTAGAGAAGAGGAAATGGGACTCCAAAGAGGACAAGAGACTTGTTCAAGGTCATCAAATAACGAGTAACTTGAACTTGCCTCTCCAAATGGTCTTTAGTATTCTTTCCGCTACATTCTATACTTGTACAGGGATTCAGGGGGTGGAAGAGCACCCCTTCCTGAGGGAGTTGGGAAGATCAATTCAGGGAAGAGGAGCTGGGAGAAAGCATATCTAGGCATCTCGAGGCCCTGGGGGAAGTGAGTCTGGACTCGAAGAGTGTGAGGACAGTCTGGGTGTTCAGCCTCTCAAGTACGAGACGGGAAAATGAAGATCAGCAGGTTCAGCAGACCCCAGCTCACCCTGAGTCCATCTGGAGCGGAGCAGCCCTTAGGGAACATTGAGAGGGGTGGGGAGCATGTGGGCTTGTCTCCTCTAAGCCAGGTCACATCTGGAATTTTAAATTCAGTTTTAAAGTCCACCATATGTGGGGTTACGCCACAGGAGGCTCAACTTGAGGGCTTGGAACATCTCATCTGAGGGATGCTACTGCGAGGCTCAGATATTCAAAGGGCTAGCCCTGGGAAGAGTGCTTAGCCTGATTCTGATTGGCCCCAGTGGGCAGGACAAGGAGCAGAAGGAGGGATGATGATAGCAGCTGACGGAATCTGATGTCAGGGCTGCACAACCTCCTGGAAAGGCAAACGGGCTGCCCCAAGAGAAGCCAGGAAGCTCAGCATCCATTAAACAGCTAAGACTGGATGACTGCTTTTCCGATCTGTGTAGCAGTAGGGGCAAGGCTCGGAGGAGGAGTGGGTATCCCAGGGGCAAAGCAGAGCCCCTGGGGGACTGTCTAAGGGACATTGAGGGTTGACATGTCTCATTTGGGGGTATTTTAGTAGTCCTCTGAGAGGCCTCCCTTGGGGGAATCTCTAAGGAGACTGTAGAGGGTCTTCATTAGGAGATCTCTGGGGTCTTTGTTCATTTGAGTTTGGTGCTTCTTTTGGAAGGGGGAGTGAAGAATGGATATTTCAGAGCTTTTCTGGGGAGATCTCTGAAGAACTTGGAAGGGTCTCTGTTGGAGCATCTCTCTCTGAAGTCTCTGAAGGAACTCTGGGGAATCTTTCGGGGTAGTCTCTCTTTGGGAGAGTTCTTTGGGGGTCCTTGGGGTTTCTGTTGGAGGAGGTCTTTGTTAAAGGAATCTTTCCAGAATGGCCTGCTGAAAGGGTCTCAGGGAATATCTAGGGAATCTGAATGGGCTATGTTTGGGGAAGGACTAGTGTTTCTGGAGGTCTGCTTGTGCAGAATGGGGTCTCACCGTGAGGGCCATGCAGTGTCGGGCACACACAGCCTTATGGAGCGCTGTCATCCCATCCCGAGCCCGGAAGTCAATGTGGGCTCCACCCAAGCACAGTGTGCGGATCACATCCACTGAGCCCTCGATCTGGGCTGCCAGCGTCAGAGGAGTCTCTGAGGAAGGGTCAGGGTTATGCTTATGTCCTTCAATCTGGCACCTCTTCCCCCATTTCCTCCACCTCAGGATCACCTAAGCCCATAGTCCACTCAGCTCCCTGACCTCTTTAAGCTCTTTCTTCCAGCCTCTGCCTCCACTTCATAACCCCCTGGTCCCCAGTCTTCTAGTCCCCCAGATCTTAGGAACGGCCCAGTTCTCTGACTTGTGCCAAAGCACCAAATCTCCATGTCCCTTAACCTCTCAGAATTCCCTGGTTCTTCCACATCCTCAGACCTCCTGAGCCTGTAGCCCTTATAACCTCTCCCTTCCTCCCTCAACCCACCAAACCTAGAACCACAAAACATTCCCATTAGAGAGGACCCCAAAAGCTATTTAGTCCAACCCATCAATGAACAGGGGTCCTCTCTATAACCTTTGAGAAGTGGTCAGCCGACCTCCTCTTGAAGTCCTCCTGGGAGGCGCCACCCCAAGCCACCATCCCTCTTCACTATCAGACTCACTGCTCTTACTTTTGCCTCTGGGCTTACAGAGCACAGCTTCACCCTCCCACCCCAAACTGCCCTTCAAACATTTAATCCTTATCATTTCCTCCCCTAAATTTTATCTTAAATACCCCAAAGCCTCCAGTCATCTGGCCCCTCAAAGCCAGTCACTTGATCCCCAGAACTCCAATCCTCTGCTCCCCAACTCCCAGAACCCCTAAGCTCCCAGATCGTCAGAAATGTCTTGCCTCAACACCTTAGTAGCTCCCCTTAACCTCTCAAGACCCCTTCACCTCAATCCCCAGGACCCCTTTGTCCTCTATGTTCCTAATCCTTTGAGTCTTTTAATACACCCCCCAATCCTCCAGGGCTGGACCCTCACCTCCTGGCGTGAACCTCTGAATCTTTCAATTGTTCTTCATCTCAGATTCCCAGCCCCCAAGCCCCAAGCCCCTAGTCACCCAGCCACCACCCCTGTAATCCCCAGCACCCTAGAGATCATACCTCCTGAGTCGGAGTCATGATAATTGGGGTCCAGCCCCTTGTCCAACAGTCTTGCCACCTTGTCGGATGTGCCAAGCTGTACATACTCCAGAAACTTCTTCAACCCGGTCTAGGTCAGGACATGTACATGCGTACACACACACACACACACACACACACACAAAAGAACACACTTAGGGTCATGGAAGAGTAGGGGATAATGCACAGAGGTTGGGGAAAGGACGGAGAATGATAGGAGACATAGGGTCTGCCAATGTCAAACATCCTCTACCTCCTTTCTCTGGTGAACTCAGGAATCCCCAGGTCTGTCCCTCTCAGGGAGAAGGACAAGCTTAGGGAAATGAAATGGGGAATGGTTGGGTAGGGGATAAGGATAAGGGATAGGAATGGAGTGTTCCAGGATAAGAAGTAGGGGGTCAAAAAAGAAGGCAATGGGGGGTCAGCAGAGGATGCTTGGAGGAACCATGAGATGAGGAAGGAACATGGTGGGGTCACAGGAGGGATATGGTGGTCAGTCAACTCGATTCAATAATTCAACAAGCATTTATTAAACACTCACTATATGCAAAACAGTGTCCTAGGAGCTGGGCATACAAAGACAAGAATAAAATGTCTCTTGCCTTCAAGGAGCTCACCTTTTACTTGAGGAATTGAAGTGGGACCCCTAGCTATTGCCCTCCTCCCCACCCCCATCCCAGCCTCTTGCAATGTAAGAGAAACAGGAGATATAGAGAAAGAGATAGAAAGATAGATAGACAGAGAGAGAGAGAGAGAGGAATTGCAGGAGGAAGGGCACAGGAGTTAATGAGAGATACGGATAGTCAGGTAAAGAATACTGCAGACACAGTGGGGGAATGTAAAGATTCAAGGGAGAAGGCTACCAGAGGGATGAAGAGAGGGGAAGGGATTGTGGAGAATCCCAGGATGGAATAATAGCTCGCATGTCTAGAATGCTTTTAAGTTTGTCAGGCACTGGACACAAGCCCATGTGACTGATGAGAGCTTGGGGAGTCCTGGGAGAAGTTCTGAGGCTCACACATGGAGGGAGGAGATGAGGGAGAGATGTGGGAGGGTGGCTGGAAGCAGATGATGGAGACCAAGCCCCTCTTGTTCACCTTGGTGTGGAGTTTTGCTAGCTGCTTCTCATCCAGATTAGTCTGTTTGTAAACCCGGGTCTTGTATCGGAACTGAGGCAGAGTGGGAGGTGAAGTTAGAGAAAGACATGAGGCAGAGTTAGGGAAACAGTGAGCTAGAGAGGAAGCCCGAGACTGGGGGACAAGGAGGGGATGAGGGGGGAGGTGAAGGGAAGCACCCTTGCCCTGCCCCCACCTCAGGCTGAACTAGGGACGGACAAGCGAAGGATGTCAGGTAAAGAGAAGCAGAGATGTGCATCCCCAGGGTGAAAAGGGGGGAAGAGAGATAACCCCAAATGTCTTTCCATGACAGACACAGGGGCAGGGAGAGCCTTGAAAATAAAATCTCAGGGAGAGCATGAAGTGTTCTGGGACACCAGTGGCCAGCAGTCAGTCTGTAGACTATTGTCCTGGGGAAGTCGGGGTCATGGCCACAGTGGGTAACTGGAATGGCATACAGGCTGCAGATTGTGACATGGGGAGGAGAACCTTGGGGGAACAGACCACAGGAAGACCTGGGGCCTGGGTGCCAGCTAGAAGGGGCCAGAGGAACCACCCATCCCAACCTCTCCTTTTACATTTACAGAGGAGACTATGGCCCATAAGGACTAAGGGGCTTAATCTAATCACACCAGAGCTGGAAATATGCATCCTTCAACTGCCTGGCGAAGAGTGGCCAGTGGAGAGAGAGGCCATTGTGACTTCTTACTTCTCTGACCTCAAACGAATCTCCTGACCCCTCTCTCTCCCACTCCCTCATCTCTAATACAAGGGCATTGCTCCATCTCTGGGCCTGGCACTCTGTTGCTCTAACAGCTGTGACACCCAGCTCTAGAATCCAACAATTCCATGGCTCTCCTTTCAAAGAGCACCACTTGCCAGAAAGTCATTGGAAGATGTCAAGGTCCTTGGGGGTTCTTGAAGCCTTCATGCCTCAGCTGGAGGAGGTGTCTTGGGAGAAGGGTGGGGAGAGAGAGCAGGGCAGACCAAGACCAGGGGTGCCGCTTACCTCGAGGTAGGGTACGCCCTTCTCAAAGGACTGGGGGTATTCTCGAAGCAGCCTCTCCTCCTCCAGGAAGTTGGCATCCCGGCCGGAGGAAGCTGGCTGGAACAGCCCATAGTTAAGAACGTCCTGGAGACTTTCGCTTAGGGCACACAGGACTTGCTGCTTGGCAGCCCAGATGGTGGCGTCCGGATTGAACCGCAGACATTTCTGGGGTAGGGACAAGAGTGTGCAGAAGGTCAGAAGGGAGGTGGGCCTTTCTGAGGGAAGGGGAGCAGCTGCTTGGAGCCTATCCCTCTGCCTCCTGTGGTGATCTCCCCCCCCAGCAGAGTCAGCCTCCCCCATCCCCTGAGAGTAGTAGATCTTAGGATCTGGAGCTGGAAAGACCTCAGAGGTCTGGCCTCTGCTGTCCCTGACATGGCTTGGTGCCTCCCAGTCCAGTCCAGACCCACCCCACTCACAGTCTGATGCAGATCTGGGATCCCAATCCGGAAGACCATCATACTGAAGTGGGCGTCGTCGGGTACCGACATGGAGCGGCCCTGCAGGCGGCGGGCAGAGGCCAGGCTAATGCCAGCCCCCCCACCCCGGCCCCGGGCCCCTTTGGGTCCCCTCCCCGGGCCGTCCCGGGAGCTGTCGGACTCGGAGCCCCCTTCGGGGCACTCGCTCACACTGCGGCGCTCCTCCTCGCTGGACACGGGGCTTCGGGGCATCGTGGGGCCGCGGGGCCACAGGGAGCCGCAGCATCACAGGCAGCTGGAAGAGATAGCAGGTGGTCACCCCAGGCTTGTGAGGAGCAGGAGAGGTGGGAGCAGGGAGTTTACAATGAAGGGCTTCCAGGGGTGTGGAAGAGCTCACAGTGGGGCTCATGGTCCACGGGGTTCCCCTCTCTCCCTCCCTCCTTTTCTGCTGGTCACAGGACTGGGACGCAGGCAAAGGAGGGAAACAACAGGTTCCCATGCACCTGGGGGCCTTGTCCCCACACCAGATGGGGAGTACGTGCAGGGCTAGGGACAACCACTTCTATCTTGCACATTCAGAAGCTTTGATCCCCAGCAGCTGCCCAGGTACCAAGGTAGTCACTGTCCTTCCTCACCTCCAGACATGCCCCCCACCTGAGTCACCTATACACATGCAGCCCCAAACTGTCTCCTTGCCCTTGTCCTTGGCTCCCCCCCCATCCGCCCCACTTTGCCGCTGACCCAGCGTAGCCGTGTCCCAGAAACCGAGGAATCACCGCGGGAGCTACTGGCCCACTTTGCCAAGCCACTGAAAATGCTGCTAAAATTAGGCATGGCAGCATGAATGGCCTGACAGGTAGCCTGCCCTCCTGCCCTGGCCTTGCTCCTCACCCTGACCCAGCACCTGGAAGAAGGGGGGATTGGGATTACTGGGAAAGAAGGAAAGGGAAGGCTGGACAGCAGCTTTGGTAGTTGGGGTGACTCTGGGTATGTGTGGAGTTGGACAAGGTACCTCAAAGGATATTTTCTAGGTAACTGTCCCCAGAGGAAAATGTGGTGAATGGGGACATAGTGGGGTGGAACATTGTGGAGGCATATGGGGCAACCAGATAGATTTGGGTGAAGACTGTGAGGGTGACAGCACAGGGTGGATGGAGGGGAACAAGGCCTTTTATGGGGATGGGGTGGGTGTGGCACCTAGGAGGACTAATGCATTGGTACTGGTACCAGTGGGATGGTGTTGAGGGTAATGGTAACTGGGTGAGAGGTCAGTTAGGACAGAAATACATGGGAATGGAGGGCTAGGGGGTAGACTTAGAAAACAGAGTGGGAATGGTGCTGATAGTGGATGAAGTGAGGGGACCTGACCTCCCCCTTCCCCCCCTCTCTTTCCCCCTCTGTCTCTATCCCCCCTTCCTCTCCATCTCTCTCCTCTCCCCCTTTTCCTCCTCTTCAACTGAGGCTGTGTGAGGAAGTGGTCCTGAGGTGGAAACAGAAGTTGGCTTAAAACCACCCCCCTGTCTAGCCCCTTCCCCTCAGCCCTAGAAATGAGACTGCATGGTTTTTTTCCCGTCCCCCCACCCCCATCCCAAGTAAGGCCAGGTTCCTGGGTTTCCATGGAAATCCAAAGCAGCCAAGGCCCAGCTGACTTTGGGAGGGGGGTGAGGGGAGGACAAATTGTGTTGGATGCATTTTTCCCACAGGAACCCAGGCAACCCCCCACTCCTCCTAGCTCCTATTACCCTCAAGATTTGGCATCTAGTCACATGATCCCCAACCCAGTGCTCCAACTGACCCCAGCCCTGATGGATTGAGGAGAGTGGGGTCCCAGAGACTCAGCTTGTCACCCCCCCCCCAAACAACTCAGAACAGTAGAGCTGCTACCTGGCTCCATCTGCCTGCAGACCTGCCTCCTTTCCTCCCAAGGCTAGCATCAGAACCCCCCACCCCCCAGGCCTGGACAAACACTGGCTCCCCCTTCCCCCCCAGCCCCGGGCTGAGGGCGGGAGCTGGCACACATCGCCGGGGCGGCATGAATCAAGCGCGCCCGTAGCTAAGAATAGCTAGAACGCAGCTGGTGAGGAGACAGGCTGAGGAAGGCAGCCCTGGGGGTGGGGGGAGAGAAAAGGGGAAACTGGGGGTATGGGGTGAGGGGTGGCCAAGGGGCCACCAGGCAGGGCGAAGCTGAGGGAGAAAGGAAAGGGGAGTGAGGGTGGTGGAGATGGGGAGAAATGGAGAGAAGAGAAAGAAGGCAAGGGGAGACAGGAGGCTCCTGGGGGAGGACAGGGAAAGACTGGACTGAAGTGGGGGAGAGAAGAGGGAAGTAGTGGGCAATGGGGGGCAGGTAAGAGAAAAAGGAAGGAGGAAGGGCAAAGAGGAGGCTCCTGGGGGTGGACAAGGGAGGCTTTCCAGGAACTGAGAAGGAATGAGACTGGGGAAGGGGGGCAGGAGGTGTAATGAGGGGAAAGAGATAAGAGAACCTGGTTGTAATGAGGGTGGAAAAGGGAAGACTGGCCCTGAGGCTGGGGAAAGAGGGAGGGATAAAAGGCTTGGGGGAGGGGTGCAAGGAGAGAAGGAAGAGGAAAGGGAAGAGTATCATAGTACGAGCTGAATGAGGGAAGAAGAGCTGGGATGGCAGTGGGAGGAAGGAAGGCGATGGAGAAGGGGACTGAGGTGTTAATGGGGCACGGGGGTAAGAAATACTGGTGAGAGATGGTGGGGGAGCACGGGAGGGAGGAGGGGGGGGCAGGGAGAAAGAGATGGCAGCAGAAATGGGGATCCATGGGAAAGAGAGGAAAAGCAGAAGGGAGAATGAGGAAAGTGCCGGAGGAGAAATGAGGCAGAAAATAGTGGGGAGACAGGGGGGCTCTGAGGGCAGAGCAGAGTGGGAGCCCGATGGAGGAGGATCGGGAGAAGGAGACTCTCTGAGGATGAAGGGGAAGGGCATGGAGGCCCAGGCCTCACCGACAGGAGGGGAGGGGGCGCCACGGACAGAGAGAGCATGAGCTGAGGGCTTCTGGGGTGGCCTGGGATGAGGGAGCGGAAACATGGGACAGAAGAGACGAGAGATAATGAGGAAGAGAAGGGGAAGACGGGCAGGAGGGAGAACAAAGGGGACAGAGGACAAAAAAGAGGGACGGGGTGACAGGGAATAAGGAGGAAGGACAAGAGAGATGGGTGGGGGCGCTGGGGAGAGACGCGAAGGACCAGGGAAGACAAAGACAGATGGGGTCAGAGAGGACAAGGGGGACAGAGGCGCTGGAAGAGGTGAGGGACACCGGGGACAGGAGACAGCGGGGGATGGGGGAGTGGCCAGGGAAAGAGCACCCGAACCCAGGAGGCTAGGAAGGTAGGAGTGGAGCAGCAAGGCCATGGTTTGGGGGAGACGGGCGCCAAGGGGGCCACCCCCCTCCCTCAGGGCCCCAACCCCCTCCCCGCTCGGTTCGGGATCTGGGACAGGGCACCGGGGACTGGGGCGTAACCCAATTCAACGTTGCCCACGGCAACCGTTCCCCTCACCCAGGCCCTCCCTCTCCCCCAAATGGGGGAGGCAGCGGCTAAAGACGGCTTGGAGCACCCACCCCCCATCCCTTCTATCCGCACTCACACATGTTCCAAGCCCCGGCACCCCCACGCCCCCAGTTCCCCCTTACCTGACCGGCGGGGCTGCTGAGTCCCAGTCGGCGGCGCCCGCGGCCCCCTGGCCCCCCTCCCTCCCCACCCCCCACCCCCCCGAAGACAGAGACCCCCCCTCAGGCCATGCCCCAGCACCCCGGAGGGGGGGAGGGGGGAGGGGAGGGCCGGGGACCTCACCCCCCCCTTAAGCCGGGCCAAGCCCTGGGCATCCGCAGAGTGCCCCCTCCCTCCTTGGGCCGCCCCCTCGTCCTCCTCCGGGTGGGCTCCGGGGTCCTGGCTCCGGGCTCCCCCCTTCCCCGCCCCCCTCGCGGCTGGCAGGCTTGGCGGAGGCTTCGGGATTCCTCCTCCTTCTCCTCCTCCTCCTCCTTCTCCGCCGCTGCCGCCTCCCTCTCCTTCCTCCTCGCCTCCTCCTCCTCGCTTCCTTCCTTCCTTCCCTGCTCCCTCTCTCCTGCCGCCTGCTCTCCCTCTCCCTCTCTCTCTGTCTCTCCCTCTCTCCCTCTCCGAGCGTGTGTGTGTCTCTCTCTCTCCTCCCCCTCTCCGTTCCCTCCCTCTCCCAGCCGGCAGAAGAGACCTCGCCCCTCCCCACGCCCCCAAACCTCGCCCGCCCCTCCTCTTCGCAAGTTGGACCCCAAGCCCTTTCGTTCCCACCCCGCCTCCAACTGGGTCCCCCCTCCCGCGACCCGCCCACCTGAGGCTTTGCCCCTCCCCCTGCCCCCCCTTCCAAATTCCCCCCTTCCCCTACGTCCCAGCCAACCCACAAGGATTTGGGAGGCCCTTCACTTCTCACCCTCTCCTCCTTCCCCCCCCCCACCTTCCGATGGCCCTCCCTTACCCCTTGGCCGTCCAGCTTTTGGGTGGGGGGGAGCTGGCTTCCTTCCTCTAACAACTGAGCCCCGCCCCGCCCTTTCAGATCCGCCCCTTCCCCACCTGAAGGCAGACCATCCTGAACTGACCTCCCCCTCCGCCTGAGAACGCTCATACTCACATACACATGGGCACACACATTTGTTCACCAGCATACACAGGTACATGCGTGCTCCTACTCACATAGACCCAAACGTGCATGCACACAGAATCCAAGCTTCCTTGTTGGCACACTGGAACACCACACACATTTATCTTGTGTTCTACTTGTCCGGGCGCCCATTGTGTAGCTCCTTAGCAGAATGAGGCCAGGTCTGTCTCCTTGATGCCTCTGTATCCCAGCGCTGCCCAACTTCCCCAAGGCAGAGTCTAGGCCGATTCCTGCCCCCAGCCCAGATCTAATCCCCTGCACTGATGTGCCTGCCGATAGGCTGTCTGCCCAACATGGGGTGTGGGGACTGGGAGACTGAGTGCTTTGGAGTAACCATGGATCTTCTGGAGGTGGCCCAGGAAGAGCTGAGGCAATTGTGATCCTCAAGCCACCAGGACATGGAGGACCTCACCCTCTTCCATCTGGACCTTGTCATAGTGGACATGCTCCATGACAGCGTCATACACCTGGGTTAAGCATCCAGCCACTTTGCGACTCACCGGACAGACACAATCACAGGGTCATTAAACAGAGTTCTCTCTGTGGCTGTATTTATCAAGGAAACTTGGATGACTTTAACATAGATTGAGCATAAGAGATTCCCTCCCCCACATTCTGGGACTCCACCTACCTGGCCTTCTCTTTGGTCCTCACACATGACTATCTATCTCCCCTTACCAGGTCTTTGCAGCCATCAGACATAACAGGGATGCCCTCCCTCCTTACGTCTACATCCTGGAGTCCCCCTTAGTTTTAAAGATTTGGTTCAGGTGCCATTTTCTACATGGAGCCTTCCACGGTCCTCTCCCAATTGCTGGCGCTCCCCTTCCCATACTATCTCCCGTGTGATTACTCTGTATGTATTTGTAATCATTCATTGTCTTTTCCCCTGTGCACACTGACATGTGCAGCGTGCTCCATCCTTCACTAGAACACAAGTGGCACTGTTTCCTTTTTGGACTTGACCTCCAACACCTCACCCAGTGCCAGCCACACACAGCGGGCACTTAAGAACTGTGTGCTGTGTTGGGACTGGCTGACTGACTGACGGTGACAGAACCACTTCCAGACTGCTGCAGCTGCTTGACCCGCTCAAATGATCCTTTTTTTTTTTTAAATCAACGAATGGGAAAAACAGAGGGACCTTGCATCCTCAACACCGTCCAGGACCTTGTGTGACAAGATGTTTTCTGATGTACAGAACTGCTGCAAAAGCCTACCTGGTGGGTCCATTCTCATATTTCTGTTAAGAATATCAATCATCCCTGTAATTCCAGGCTGCTTCCAAGTACAAAGAGCCTTCTTCCTTCCTTCCCTTCCCTCCTCCTTCCCCTCCCTCTCTCTTTTCCTCCCTCCCTCCCTTCCTTCCTCTCTTCGCCTGCCCTTCCTTCATTTTTTCTTTACTTTCTTCCTCCCCCTTTCTCCCTTCACTCCTTCCTTCCTTTCTTTCCTTTCCTTTTTTCCTTCCTTCCTTTCTTTCTCTTTCTTTCTTTCTTTCCTTCTTTCCTTCTTTCTTTCTTTCTTCCTACTTCTCTTTCTTTCCATTTTTACAAATGAATGCTAGATGGTTATTAAAACTTAAGAACATCCCAATGTCCAAAGCATCACACTGACAGGTGGTCCAAAGGGTGATGGAGAGATTTCAGTGAGGCACAGAGTAGGCTGCTGCATTTCTCCCATGAGAATGTACCAAGAAGAAATACCTTCAAGGGTGTCACGGAGAAAACAATTTACCAGAAAAAGAGTTGGGCAACATGGGTGGTAAGGGTTTCGCCAGTAGCCATGCACGTTAAGAACCCTGAAGAAGGCACAGGGTGTAGAGAGTCAATGGAAGAACTTGAACAAGGATTCAGCAGGCCTCTGGACCAAGTCATTCATCCAACAAACATTTCTTTCTAGCCCCTGTGAGTCTCTGAGGTATCACTGGCCAAACCCTCCCTGGGACTCACAGGGGGCTGTCCTCAAGCCCCCCAACATGGAACTAGGCATTTCTTGTTGCTCCCCAGGTGGGGTGGTTTTATCCCAAGACCTTGGTTTCAACTTAGTCACATCCCACCTGGCTGGGGGGAGGGGCAGTTGCCTGTTGCAGTTTGTTGAGGATCCCAACTCCTTCTCTTATGGACTGACAGAATGGACGATGGGAAAACCTGAAGAAGCCCATCACATCCAAAGGTACAGTGCAGATAGCAACCATGCTCATGAGACCTTGTCCAGTCCTACCATAAACCTTCCACATGTGGTTCACCAAAGGTTCTGGGGGCTTTCCTGGAGATCTCTGATCCCACTAAGAGCCAGAAGTCCTTCTTCCCCCATGTTGTCTAGATATGTAGGGAGGACCTTCAATCCTCTGCTCAAGGCCTCGTATTGTCCCCAGGAACAAATACAAAACATTCTGTTTGACATTCAAAGCTCTTCAGGCCTGCTCCCTCCTACCTTTCTGGTCTTCTTATGTCTCACTCCCCAAAGTGTACCCCAGGCCCCCGACACTGGCCTATTGGCTGTTCCATGAACAAGACCCTCCATCTCTTGGCTCCAGTCATTTTCTCCAGTCCTGCATGCCTGGAATGCTCTCTTTCCTCAACACCTACTGACTTCCCTAGCTTCTTATAAGTCCCAGCCACATTCCCACCTTCTGCAACGAGCCTTCCTCAACCCCTCTTAATTCCAATGCCTGACCTCTATTAATTATTTCCTATTTAGAGCTCATTTGCATATATTTGCTTGTTTTCTCCCCCATTGGACAGTAAGCTCCTTGAGAGCAGGGACTGTCTTTTTTTGGATCCCCAGCCCTTAGCACAGTGCTGGCACTGTGGGTGTTTAATAACTGCTTGTGTCTTTCCTCTCTTCCTGACCACATCCCCCATACACATGTATGTTCTGCATATACACTGTATATCTATACGTATCAGATAAACACACATACTACACATACACCTACATACACCCCTCACTTTCATAGGCTGTCATCTGTCTTTCGTTTTCAAAGAGGACCAATGACATCATGGGTGAAATCTTGACTCCTGCATGAATTGGATTGAAGTGAGGCAGGGGTGCACAAAGTAGTCAGCCTCACTCTCCCTTCCTGACTTATCGAAACCCAGTGGTAGGACAAAAGTCAGGGCTGGTGATGACCTGGGATGCACTGGATGGCCTTGGCATCTTTGATGTCTAACCAAGCTCTGGGTGCTCCACAGCACCTGCTTCAGCCGCCTTCATGGCCGTTGGAACAAATTGTTCTCGTCCTCTCATTCTGCTGGGGGAGTCTTCACACGGTTGGGGCAGACACCCTGCTAATTCAACGAAGGGTTTGAGTCCCCTCGGTTACCCTCAGCCTGGTTTAGCCCATCTGCAGAGAGGCTTTTACCAGGGTGTGGCCGCCATAGACCCAAACCTATAAGACACATAAAACTCATGGAGAGCCATGAGGCACACATACACACAGGATTTAGAGCTAAAAGAACATTAGGGATTATCATATTCAACCACAGCATTTTACAGATAAAGAAACAGGTTTGGACATATATAGGCATAGACACACAGAGGCACAGATGCGACATTTTACTCGTTCTGGGTCTTGTGACCCTTTACCTGTTCCAGGCCAAATCTTTCCCATGTCCTGCGCACGCGCACGCGCGCACACACACACACACACACACACAGACACACACACACACACAGAGACACACACACACACCCTGCTCCTGCTCTCTGTCTCAGTCAATCAAGCAAGCAATAAACATGTATTAAGCACCTACTATGTGCCAGGCACTGTGCTAAGCACTGGAGATACAAAAAAAAGCAGAAGATGGTGCCTGCCCTCCAGGAGGCTACAGTCTAATGGAGGAGGCGCCATGAAAAACAAATGTACATTCAGTAAACTCTATATGGGATAAGTAGGAAATAATTAACAGAGGGAAGGCACTGGGAAAAGAGGGTTTGGGGAAAACTTCCTGTAGGAGGTGGGAGTTTAATGGGGACTTCAAGGAAGCCAGCCAGTGGTCAGAGCAGAGGAGGGAGAGGGCTCTAGGCCTGAGGGACAGCCAGAAAGACTGCCCAGAACTGAGAGATGGAGGGGCTTGTTTGTGAAACAGTCAAGGGAGCAGTGTCACTGGGGCAGAGGAGACATGGTGGAGAGGGAGGTGTAAGAAAACTGGGAAGGGATGAGGAGGAGTCTCTGTCTCCCTGTCTCTCTCTCCCTATCTGTCCCTGTCTCCCTGTCTGTCCCTATCTCACTGTCTGTCCCTGTCTCCCTGTCTGTCTCTGTCTCTCTGTCTGTTCCCATCTCTCTGTCTGTCCCTGTCTCCCTGTCTGTCCCCCTCTCTCAGTTTGTCCCTGTCTCTCTGTCTGTCCCTGACTCACTGTCTGTCCCTGTCTCTCTATCCCTGGCTGTCTGTCTGTCCCTGTCTGTCTGTCCCTGTCTCCCTGTCTGTCTCTGTCTCTCTATCTGTTCCCATCTCCCTGTCTGCCCCTGTCTCTCTGTCTGTCCCTGTCTCCCTGTCTGTCCCTCTCTCTGTCTGTCCCTGTCTCCCTGATTCTCTATCTGTGCCTGTCTCTCTATCTGTCCCTGTCTGTCTGTCCCTGTCTCTCTGTCTGTCCCTGTCTCCCTGTCTGTCCCTGTCTCCCTGTCTGTCCCTCTCTCTCTGTCTGTCCCTGTCTCCCTGACTCTCTATCTGTTCCTGTCTCTCTATCTGTCCCTGTCTGTCTGTCCCTGTCTCTCTGTCTGTCCCTGTCTCCCTGTCTGTCCCTGTCTCCCTGTCTGTCCCTCTCTCTCTGTCTGTCCCTGTCTCCCTGACTCTCTATCTGTGCCTGTCTCTCTGTCTGCCCCTGTCTCCCTGTCTATCCCTGTCTGTCCCTCTCTCTCTGTCTGTCCCTGTCTCTCTGTCTGTCCCTGTCTCCCTGTCTACCCCTGTCTCCCTGTCTGTCCTTCTCTCTCTGTCCGTCCCTGTCTCCCTGTCTGTCCCTGTCTCCCCCGTCTCTCTGTCTCTGTCTCTCACACACATGCATATGACACACACACTCAGGATGGTGGTAGGACTTGGAGCTGGCACCCATTATCTCCTGCTATCCCAGAAGCTGGAAGTGAAGTCAGAAGTCTTAACTGAGCAGGACCACCTTCACGTACACACCGGCCCTGCCGGGTGGCAATCCGGTCTCCTCTTGAGCATTTCCACTGATGGAGAGCTCACGGCGCCCAGAGGCAGCCCACCCTACTTTGGAGTAATAGAGACAGTGAGTAGATGGAGAAAGAAACTGAAAGGGGTGAGAGAGAAATGGAAAGTGAGAGAGGAGAGGGGAGGGGAGGGGAGGCTGGGCTTGTTAAGCACCTACAGGGGCTGAGTGCTACCCTAAGGAAGCTCAATGGTCTGTGCCCTCAGGCAGATCCAGGGCTGAGGGGGGAGGGGGGATAGTGTAGACAGCTTGGGCCCGTGGAGGCCTGGTTCTGCACAAGAGAAGGTAAAACTCACCTCTTACCCAGGGACAGGTCTTCCCTAAATACTCCAAGGAAGCATTTCTCGATATTGATCTGCCTCCTTAGAACGTCTTCCTCAAAACCCCTACACACTCATAGCTTCAGACCACGTCGGAGGAATGGGTGTGCTTAAAGGGGCCCCAGGCTGCAGTCCCCCTCAAAGGCCCAAGAATTTAAGGGCCTAGGACCCAGGGTTTGAGTCGCAGGGATCCAGGCGATGAGCCCCAGCCCCTCCCTCAACCAAGAGGGAAGCCTCTCCTATCCCTGGCTCCCTCGGAACAGGCACCAAGATTCCCTCTCCGCTATCGTCCTTCCCTTGGAGACCCAGGCACCCAGGGCCTTCCCCCCCCCGCCCCCCATCCTCATCGCTTCCTGATCCACCCGCTGGAGCCAAGCTGACCGAACCTGACCCTAGAGATGCTCAAAGACCAGGCTTCAACATGGCCCTGCATAACACGGCTCCACCCTGGTGTTGATCCCCTCTGGACTGGAGGGTTAATACTCTTTGTAAACTATGGTGCCCCCCACTGAACACGGTGATCCAGACGCAATCCAAGCAGAGGACAGGAAGGCTCTTTGTGCTCCTGCACAGGCCTCTGTCCCCGAACTCTAAGAGAGCTTTAGCTGCTGGGCCGCCCATGCCCCTGCCCACTCCTGAGAGTGTGAAGTCTGCTAACACCCTGCGATCACGGCTGCGTCACCTCTCCCTCAGTCTTTGTGGGCTCCAGTCCCCTTTGGTGGCCCCGGCTCCGGTCCCCCTCGGTGGCCCCAGCTCCAGTCATCCTTGGGGACCCAGTCACGGGGGCTCTTCCTGCTCTTGCCCTCCCACCACTAGCAACCAAGCACATTCATCCCTCCTGACGGGCGTCATGGGGATCAAAAAAGGTCCCAGAACCCCCTGGTAGCAGGGTGGGATCCATTGTAATGAGAAAGTACTGGTCTAGGCTTCAGCTGTATAATAACAGCTATTTAGCAACAGACTGGCTGGGCCCCTTCCATCCCCCCTGGGAATGGAACTTGAAAATGTCGGGAGAAAAGGGACCAGGCTTACTGCCACCACAGCTTAGGACCAGACATCTGGGGGAGGGGCTTGGGGGAGGGACCTTGGTCCCTGTTCCAGGGAGGCAGGGACTGGAGGGGCCTTCATGGTGGTGGGGGAGGGGCTGCACCCTGGCATCCCTGACAATGCCTGCATCCCTGGGACTTGACCCTGGGCCCTAGGCCATTAGATTCGTGGGTGTTTGGTGGTGGTGGTGGGGGTGCTGCAACTGGTGGCCTGGATATCCGAGTCCTAAGGAGCCCATTCTCTAGCCAGCCTGAACTTGTGCTGGAGATCATGGAAAGAATGGGGCGGAGAGCTCTTGGAAGTAAGAAGGAAGGAGGTGGGGGGGGGGGACCCAGGGCGGGGAATTTAGCTAAGGAACGTTAGAGGTTTCCGGCCACAGCGGCAGGACCTCCTGGGAGCCAACAGGCAGGGAGGGATAGCTGAGAAGAGGAGAAAAGAAAGAAGGAAAAAGAGAAGGAAAGAGAAAAAGAGAGAAAAAAAGAGAGGAAGGAAGAGAAAAGAAGGAAGAAAGAAAGGAAGAGAGAGAGAGAGAGAGAGAGAGAGAGAGAGAGAGAGAGAGAGAGAAAGGAAAGAAGGAAGGAAGGAAAGAAGAAAGAAAGAAAGAAAGAAAGAAAGAAAGAAAGAAAGAAAGAAAGAAAGAAAGAAAGAGAAAGGAAGGAAAAAAGAGAAAGGAAGGAGAGAAGGAAAGAAGGAAGGAAAGGAGGAAAGAAGAGGAAGGGAGACAGGAGAGTGAAGCATTAAGAGAGAGAGACAGAACGAGAAAGTCCACTCTGAGGCCAGGTGTTCAGAGGGTGCTGCGCCATGCAGTGGGTCTGGGTCCTGGGCACCCTCCTGGCACTGGGGTCCCTCGATGCTGGGAAAGGCCGGAAGGGCCTGGGGAAGAAAGAGAAAGCAGGCAGGCCAGATGCCCAGGCAGAGGAACAAGAGAGAGAGTCTCTTATGCTTAAGGTAAGCAGGATAAAAGGAAGGTGGGAAGGGGGGGAATGGGAAAGGATTGGGGGAGAGGAAGTAGAGGAGGGAGGTGTTCGTTAGGAGACGGAGGAGGGATTAGGGAGGCACTGGAAGCTGGGCATGATGAAAGGCACCTGGACTTGGGGGTCCGGAAAGATCGGGGTTCCAATCCTGTGTCCGGAGCTCATTAGCCAGGCCAGTCCCTTCTGCCCTTTGGGCTCAGTTTCCCCAAGTGTGAACCTTTCAGTTCCGTATAAGTATCAGTTATTGTAATGGGGAGCGGGTGTGGAACAGAGGGGGAAAAGGAAGAATTCAGAGACAGCATCAAGAGTGAGGAGGCCGACAGAAATGTGCTGGGGGGCCGGGGGATCACTGAGCCAGAGGGGAGCCGCAGGACTGGATGGAGGGAAGGGGCAGCGTTGGGACACAAGGGAACTGAAAACCCTGGGATCAGACCCTGTCCCCCTCCTCCACCAGCACCTACAAGAGGCTCTGGAGCTGTCCCCTTTCCAAGGGCCAGAAAGCCCCACTGGAACTTCTGAGGGGGAGGGTGCCCTGGGACAGGAAGATGAGGAAGAAGCCATCGTGACTCCCAGCCCCGCTCCTTCCCCAACACCCGAGGATGCGATCTCCTATGTCTGTGAGTAATGGGAGGGGATGGCATCACCTCTCCGAGGCTTGACTTCGGCCAAGGCAGGGTTGAATCAGCCTGCTAAACGGCCCCCTACCCATTCTCCGAGGAAACGTGCTTGGACCAAACTAGAAACCAAACCTAGCCAATGTCCCCCCTCCCATCTCCCCAGCCCCACTGGCCCCTCCCTCTCTGACAATCTCTCCTCTGCTGACCATCCCCACACTTGGGCCCCTGCTCCTTGATGCTCCACTGCCCCCCTCACTCACAGAGGACCCATCTCTATTACCCCCTCCACAGTGGGTCGCCTAACGGGGCTGGATTCTGGGCTGCATCAGCTACATGTCAGGCTCTACACTTTGGATGCCCGGGTGGCAGAGCTGTCTCGGGGGCTACAGCTACTGAGGAAAGAGGCCAGAGACACTCGGGAAGCCCTGGAGGCCCTGGAGGAAGCCCAGAAGCAGGGGCGGCGAGACCGAGGGCGTCTGGAGGGTGAGTGTGGGAGAGGGCAGAAGGGATGGGAGGTCGGCTGTAGGGTGGCCCTTGGGGTTGAAGGGAGTGGAGGGTGCCAGGTGGAGAAGTGGGGGATGTGGTCCCAGGGGATACCAAATGGCAGGGAGTTTGGGGTATCCTGAGCTGGAGCTGGTGAGGGCCCCCAGGCCAGTACCATACCCTGCTTCTTGCAGGCTGCCTGAAAGGTCTCCGCCTGGGCCACAAGTGTTTCCTCCTATTCCGGGATTTCCAGGCCCAGAGTGCAGCCCATGCCCATTGTGGGGCACGTGGGGGCAGCCTGGCCATGCCTGCTGATCGGGCCCAGATGGAAGGCCTGACTCGATACCTTAAGGCTGCTCTGGCCCCCTACAACTGGCCCGTGTGGCTGGGCATTCATGACCGGAGGGCAGAAGGCCTTTACCTCTTTGAGAACAGCCAACGGGTCTCCTTCTTTGCGTGGCATCGAGCCCCGCTCATGGATGGCCCAGGGGCTCCTACTCCTCATGGTCCAGGCCACCCTGCCCTGGGACCTGACCAACCCAACGGTCGAGAACAAGAGAATTGCGTGGCCCAGGCTTCAGATGACGGCTCCTGGTGGGACCATGACTGTGAGAGACGATTCTATTATGTCTGTGAATTTCCCCAGTAGGGCTACAGACTCTGGCCCTCTGTGTCCTCCCCCACCCCTCCTCCTCCCCTCCTCCTGGGATCTCTTCTCCGAGTGTCCTCCCTCCCTCTCTCTTACCCTCCCTGATGCCTTCCTCAATAACCTCTTCCTCCCCTGAAACAGCCTTTCCTACACCACTACCCGGCTTCTTCCAGAGTACCCCAAGGGTGCCCCAAGCTTCCTCTCCCTCTTTGGGGAGTGCTTTCCCTTCCTTTTAAGGGAGTGCTCCAGGGCTCACCTTTCAAGACCCAGCTCAAGCCCACCTGGGCCATCTCCCTGCTGAGATCTTTCCTCAGAGCTCACAGCCAGAAGTACTAGGTGT
The DNA here is from genome assembly GCF_011100635.1 of Trichosurus vulpecula. Classification (NCBI taxonomy): domain Eukaryota; kingdom Metazoa; phylum Chordata; class Mammalia; order Diprotodontia; family Phalangeridae; genus Trichosurus; species Trichosurus vulpecula. The sequence continues at coordinate 4,035,278 of NC_050574.1, read as the reverse complement.
AGCTTAGAGGGTCCCTGTGTGGGAGCCCTGACCCCTCCCCTCGTAGGGCATGGATCTCCTTCCTCCCTGAGCTGGAGCCTGATGCAGGGCAGGACCCACACAGGCAGCCAGAAAACACCAGCTGACCTCCAACAATGGAGCAAGCCGACTTGGGAGCTAGTGAGCTCCCCGTCACTAGAGGTCTGAAAGCAGAGAATGGACAGTCTCCTATCAGGAAGGTTCCAAATGATTCATGTTCAGCTGTTGGGTGGCTGAGATGACCTCTATAGGCCCAGCTCCGAGACCTTGGGAGTTAATCACTCAAGTATGAGCAGTGCCTCCTTCCATCTTGTCCTCCACTGCTGCCCAAGGGCTGAATCATGCAAGGCCTGAGAGCCCCTTCTCTGAGGCTTCCCAGGAAGGACTGGCTCCTTCCTTGCCTTTCCCCATGCCCAGGTCCCTGCTGCTTCTCCCTTCTGTCCCTTTCTCTGCTCTTCTCCTCAGGATGGGCTCAGAGAAGGTGGGCATGGGTGATGCCAACACCAGAGGCTCACCAAAAATGTGAGTAGCCAAGGACGGAGAGGCATGGCTGTGATCATACCAGGCAGGAGGAGGAAGCCCACTAGGGCAGAAAGGGTGCTGGCCTGGGAATCAGGAGACTCCCTGGGTGACCTTCCCCAAGTCCTTCCTTCCCCGGCCTCTTTCCTCCTTTGTGAAATAACATTTGGAAAGAGGTGGCACAAAGTAGTGAGTCTGAGTCTATTCAACCAGCATTTATTAAAGGCCCACTGTTTGCTACGCACTGTGACCATAAAGGCAAAATTGAAATTGTCCCTCCTCTCCAGGGGCTTACTCTCTTCTGGTGGATACACATTTCACACTTGCAAGGCTGTAACCCCCCACACCAAGGCTCCTTCCTGACAAGAAGGCCCTGGGGGAATTTTGGAGACACCCTCCCCACTTCCCTTGCTCATCACCCCCTCCCATGAGCTGGGGATGTCTGCTTACAAACGTGGGAACACAACTGGGGAGATGAGCAGGGCTCAAGACAGGCACGGGGCATTTAGGAGTATATGGAAGGTAGGAGGGCTCTTACTGATAGCCACACAGAAGAACGACACCCACCAGGAAGCCAGCTTTCCCCCAAAGCCTGTTCAGCCTCTGTCACTTGCAACATTGCCCTGGACAGGGGTCCCAGGTGGGCTGCCCTTCTGTCCTTCTGGATGTCCTACAAGCTCCATTCTCCTCCTCCTCTCACTGCTGTCTGCGTGGCCTCCAGCAGATGGCACTCACACCCTTCCCCAGGGGATCAGCTCTCTGACCCACAACATTCTGGAGCAGAAACGCTGGGGAAGCCTAGAGACCCCTGCTCTGAATCACAGTTTTAAATGCATAAAGTAAAATAAGCGAGATTACAACAGAAACCAATTATACTGATGTACGGGTATCGAAACATTATGTAAAAAACAAGCTCAGAGACCCTAGATTAAGAACCCTTCTTCTCAGTCTCTCTCTGGACCAGCTGCCTCCACAATCTGAAGCCTCTAGGTCTCTCACATTACAGCGGGACCACTGGTGCTTTGGCCAGGACAGAAAATGTAGGAGGTGTCCCCAGCGTAGCACATCCAGGGATTTGCATCTTGCCCCCATCCCCACTTCACTCCAAGAAGCATTCTGCCTGACCTTGGCCTGAGCCTCTGCCAACTGTAACTACCTCCTCTGGAGCACAGAAGCCTTGAGCTATCCCTGGGCTATCTGGAGGCACACTTCTCACGGGTCCTGACCCCCAAAGGGGCCTCCCACACACACATCAGCCCTTCCCTCTCCCAGGCTTCCATCCCCTGTGGCTTGGGAACCTTATTCTAAGCTCAGTCCCCTGCCCACCAGCAGCTGTCCAAAAGTGAGACCCTTTGTCTCAAAGACCCCTTCGATTTCTGACATTTTGAGAGCCTGGGACCCCGATTATCAGTCCTGACCCTGAGACAACTCTTCCTGGAGCCTTGGGAGTGGGCCAATCCACAAAAAACTGGTATCAGGAGCCTCCTCCCCTGCCCTGTCATTCAGGCAGGTCAGTGGCTCTCGGGGGGGAGTGGTCATGATTAGTAGAGAGGGGCATCTGAGCTAGGACATGGCTAACTGACCTGATCACCTCCAAGAGTTTTCCCCAAGGGGTTCCCACCAGCTCCAGGAGAGTCACCTCAGAGATTTGACAGCTGGGAGAGCTAACATAACCTTTGGCAACCTGCAGAGGGGCCAGGGAGGGGACAGCCACCAGTGCAACCCTGTGTCTTGCACTGTGGTCATCTCTGAGCCCCACGTTTTAGGAAGAACATTGACAGGCTAGATCACAGCCCATGGAGGGCATCCAGGATGGCCAGGGGCCCAGGAGGCAGTGCATACAAGGCCCTGCTGATGGGGATGGGAACAGATAAGAAGAGCCAGCCTGCCCCTTTCTAAGTTGGTCCCACAGGGCAGCTATCCAACCCCAACCCAGGGCTGTTCCACCTTCCAGCTCCCACTCCAGACCACCCACCCAGTAAAGAATTGTGTTGGCCAAGCATGCACTAGGCACAAGTGGAGAGAGCAGGGTTGAATGTAGAAAGCACTGGGGGCTGCACTCTTTGGACCCTGAGGGGAACTCTGAGATCCCTCCCTGAGCTTCCGTGGGTCTTGCCTTGGCCACCAGGCACTGCCATCAGGCAACTGCAAAGGGGCCATGACCGGCATCCTGGAGTGCAGAGGAGGAAAGCTGCCCAGAGGTCAGTGGGGCAGCTGGGGTCTCAAAGGCTGCAGCAGGAGGCTAGTGGGCCCTCCCAGAGCAGGGCCGAGGAGAAAGGATCCAGCCTGAATCTGTGGCAACTCAGCTTTGCCATCCACCAAATAGAGCCGGGACCTCTCTGCAGACCCCAATTCTACATCCAATGAGCCTGCTCCATGCCCCAGGATGAGTCCTCCTTCCCATCTGGGCCTCACTGTCACCAGCCCTACAATGACTGGGGCTCCCAGGCCCTCCCAGCTCTAACCACCCAGGACTTGGAGGTCAGAGGTGGGTGAGAAATAGCCTCCATGTGGCTGCTGGAGCACCAAACATGCTTCCCCCATCTCTTTGGCCCTCTGGTCTATTCTGTCAAATGATGGGGATGGACTGGATGGTCTGGACAGCCGTGTGAACTGCGGCCTTTCTGTGTCTGTACCCACCCCCTACCCCCACACCGGGCTTGGCACAGAGCAGGCTCTTAATGAATGCTTGGGCATTAGAAGGCTAATGGATCGAACAGTCTGTGAACTGGAGTACCTGGGAAGGCAGTGACTGATGGAAAGTCCCCGCCCACCTCTTCCATGCGCACCCCCCTCTTCAGGGAGTCACCCGGAGTTGTGGTGAAGGCCAGACAGAAGCCACAACTCCCAGGGCAGAAGCAATGGGCTTCCAGGAGGATGTGGCCAGAGCTCCCTGGAGCGCCAAGGTATAGGCTAAGCTAGGGGTGTGCAGAGATCGGGCCTGAGTTCTGCCTCGCCTACACACACCACCCACCTACCCACATGCACACGCATACCTGTATGGACACACATAGAGCATGCATGCACACATATCCTGGAAGACCCAAATGTGGAGTTTGGAAAAAGAGGACCCTCCCTCTCTCCTTCCTTGGGAGTCGAGAGAGCTGGGGGTGAGTGTCAGCTTGGCTCCAGACTCACTGGGTGACTCTGGACACATTTTACAGATGGAAAAAGTGAGGCACAGGCAGGGGAGGCGACTTCATGGGAGAACAGGGACCTCAGAACCCAGTCCAACCTTTTACTTCCCACTGGGGAAACCGAGGTGGAAGAGGGTGAAAGCCATAGACCAAGATGCCACAGACAGTATTTGCCCAAAGTCACAGGTGTAGATCCCAAAGCTAGTTCTAGAAGCCATGGAAGGCACTTCAGAAGACTTCTCTCTTGTCCAGCCTCTTCATTCACCTTCACGACATTGAGGGGATGAGGTGGGCCAGTGGATAGAACCCTGGGCCTGAGTTCAAATCCTGCCTCAGACACTGGGTGACCCTGGTCACTCTCTCAGCCTCATTTCCATATCTGTAAAATGGGGATGGTAATTATAGTGGGGGGTGGGTACAGACACAGGAAGGTACTTATAGTGCCAGTGCCAGGGCTATTGTGTGAGGAGAAAATGCAGTAATGCGTAAGTTGCTGTGTAAAACCTAATAGTCCATGTGAATGCTGGATAATGATGACGACGATGATGGTGATGGTGATGGTGACGGATGGCGATCGGGAGGCCTATAAAGGCAAGGTGACTTGACAAGGCCAGTCAATCGACATTTTTTAAAGTGCCTACTATGTGCCACACACAGAAGAGGGTGGCAGCCCGGATCCAAAGCCAGGGCCTCCCCTTCCAGGCAGTACAGATGTGGGCCCATTCCTGGGCACAGTGTGACTGGGTCAGGAACAAGCCTCCACTGAGGACCGCTGTGGCCATAGCAGTGACGGTGATTCAGGGATGACCTCCAGGCCAGTGGTGGGGGTGAAGCCGGCCCATGGGTGGTGGACAGTCTAACTGGATGCTCAAACCCCAAGACCCCGAGAGTCCCAGAACGGAGGCAGGGCTGGGAGGTCCCTCTGCCCAGAGCCTGGCCTGGAAGTCCAGAGGCCCCCAGCCCTACCGCTCCCTCACTGTGCCGGAGGCTGCTAGAGCTGGCCCATCCTCTCATTTCATGGAATAGGAAAATAAAGGCCCGGGGAAGGAGAAGGCCTCATCCAAGGTCTCTCAGCTGTCCCAGATTGGAGACAGAGCTCTGGAGCGCGCAGGAGATCATCCGCTCCAACTCTTTCTTCTCACAGAGGAGGAGACTGAGGCCCAGAATGACCCCAGAAAGGAAATGCTCCTAGAGCCTACAGTCATCCTGGAGGGGGCAGCAGACCCCAGCAGGATCGGCAAGGGCTCTCCCAGAACAGAGCGGTCACTTTGTTCTGCTCGGCCTCAGGAGGTAGAGGTATGGACTGTTGTGAAGGCCCAGGAGGGGAAGCTAGAGGAGGCCAGAAGGGGGACTTCTCAGTCCCTTCCAGGAATGGGGAAGAGGACGAGCATTTATATAGCACCTACTACGTGCTAGGCACTGTACACTTTACCCACATGATCTCCTTGGATTGTCCCAACAACCCTGGGAGAAAGGGGCTGTTGTTATCCCCGTTGTACAGATGGGGAAACTGAGGCAAGCAGGGCCTGGCCACTTAGCTAGGCAGTGTCTCAGGCCAGACTGAAAGGCCTCCTTTTCCTAAGTTCATTCATGCAGGGCCGACTATGTCTGGGCAGGCTAAGCAACAGGGACACAGAGAAAGGCCCCGTCCCATTTCTCTGTCTGTTTGGAGGCTGATTGAGGACCCAGACAGGTGGCTCAGAGGCAAGAAGATCCGGGTCGGGGCAGGAATGCCAGAGCCGTCTCCAGGTATTTGAGGGGCTGTCAGGTGGGAGACACAGCATGGAGTAGAGGTGGAGCCGGCCCCAAAGTCAGGAAGCTCTGTCTGCGTGACCCTGGGTGGGTCACTTGGCCTCAGTGATCTCTGGCCCTCAGTAAGCAGTTATTAAGCACCTACTGAGCACCAGGCACTGGGTTAAACATCAGGGATACAGAAAGAGGCAAAAGGCAGTCCCTGCCTGCCCTCCACAAGCTCCCAGTCTAATGGGGGAGCCAACACCCAACAGCTCCATGCTGCAAAGCTACAGACGGGACAAGTGGGTGATAATTAGCAGGAGGAAGGCTCTAGAATTAAGAGGGGTGGGGGAAGGCAGGGGCCACCCTCCCCACAGATCTCCGAATCCTGTAGGGTCATACAGCAGGGGCTGTAGAGGGATATGGGGGTTGGATGGGAGGCTTGGGAGGCCCCTTCTGGTCCTGCGGGACTGTGGAGGCTCTGGGGGTACAGATTCCAGGGAGCTCTGCCTACGACTCGGTCTCTGTCCATTGTGGGCCTAGGCTGGGGGCGTGACAGGCACACCACAGGGTGCTGGCCTCAGGTTTGTGAAGGACCCTAAAGATGGGGGGTGTGCACGTATGTGTGCGGTGTGTATATGTGTGTGTGCATGTGTGTGAATGTGTGTGCATACACGCATGGCTGTGGTATACTGGGTGGTATGGTGCATGTGGGTGGACTGTGGCGTGTGCACGCGCACATACGTGAGTGTGGTGTTTGTGGTATGGTGCATGTGCACATACATGGGCTATGGCATGCACTGTGAGCGCATATATACATGAGTTGGGGGTGTATACACGCACATACGTGTGTGTGCACACTCAGTCCCGGCACCATGTGGTGCTGTACCGTCTGACTGTGAGGCTGTGCACGTGTCTGGATATGCTGTGCTGTGTGTGTATGCCTGGGTTGAGTCAGCCTGCCAGGATTGGGCTGGTGTCTAGGGACTGAATGTGAGGGGGTGCAGGGAACAAAGCCCTCCTGGTCCCATTCAGAGCCCTCTTGGAGCTTCTCCCGGGCAGGTCTGGAGCCTCTGGGGCCTCAGCCCTGCAAAGTGCACTGGGGAGGGGAGACCCTTCTCTGCCAATTATGCCCTGTGTGGTCTCTGGCAAATCCTGTCACTTCTCTGGGCGTGTGTAAAATGAGGGGGCTAGACTGGGCGGGCTCTGAGGTTCCTTCCAGCTCTCAATTTATGCCCCTTTAAACCTTCTGCCCACACCCCCCCCCCCCGCTTCCCACCAGGGAAGGGACTGCTTGCCTCCCATAAGGCTCTGAGTCTGGGAAAGGCCACCAGAAGCTCCATAGTCCAGGGACAGAATTGGGTGGTGCACTGGAGAGCTTGGGGATGAGGAGTGGTGACGGGGGAAGAAAGCAGGAGACAGGGCTGGGCAGCCTGCTGATTAAAAAGGAGACACTGGGTCACAGTGGACCCCAAGAGAAAGCAGCTGTGGGCTCCAAAAGCCAAAGAGATGATGGGGTTTCCGGCTGCCCAGTTCCTAGAAGGGGCACTCAGGAACAGCCCTCTGCTCAGACTCCACTGCATTCAGTTTTAGGATATGACATGAAAAACAGGGAGATTTCATTTGGCCTTTGCAACCCTGACCTTGGGGCTGGGCACACTTTAGGAAGCACCTAAGTGCTTACCGTGGTGAATTGGGAGCTGGGCAGCGTGAGGAGGCGCAGAGGCTGGACTTTGGAGGAGAGTTCCCTAAGGGAGACCTGGCAGCAGCAGCAGCTTCAGAGGCAAGAGGGGGAGAAATGGACAGTAAGTCTTGGGAGGGAGACTTGAATCTGATTGCAAGGGTCTTGAAATGCCCCCTGGAGGGGCTCTAAGGGCAATAGGGAGCCCGGGAATTTCCTGAAGGAGGGGGAAGCAACGAAGGAGTAAGAGGGAGAGTCAGAAGAGAGGAGGGCTCTGGAGGAATGGCGAGTTCCACTTGGGACGGGCAGAATTGGAGGTGCCTGTGGGACATCTGATCTAGTCTTCACTGACTGTAGTCCCCTGCGCCTGGCTTCTTCCTGATCCTACAGGAAGCCGTTCCTGGTCAATCCCCGGTAAGGCTCTGGCAATGACGTCCTCTCCACCCAGTCTGTGGCTTGTTTGTACGCCCCTGTTTGACGTGCTCTCCCCCAAGAGATGGTGAGCTTCTGGAGGGCAGGGGCTGGTTTGGCTCTTTTACACATTCCCAGGGCTTAGTACAGTGCCTGGTACAAATAAGTGCTTATTGACTTGACATGGAAGTATCCAGTGGTCAATGGACGGACTGTAGCTCAGAAGACAGAGCTGGGATGGATGCAGATCGGCAGTTGGCACTGACACCCTGCGAGCTGATGGGAGAGAAGGGCCGGGGCCAGAGCTTGAGAGCCACCCACAGCTGCGGCTGGCGATCAGGAAGGAGGAAGAGACTGTGCGGGGGAGAAGGTGGTGACGGTGCCAGAAGGCCGGGGAGCGAGAAAGCGCTCGGCTCCACCCCTGGCGCTGTTCCATGCAGTCTCCCAGTTCTGGAAAGCCACTGGGCGCGATGCTAAGAGCGTCACCTCCTAGGACGTCTGGTTCTTCCACGACTCAGCTAAAGCGCCTCCTCCCAGGGAAAGTCTTGGCTGACTCCCCAAGTTCGAGGGTCTTCCCTCGCCAAATCGCGGACTTTGTATTTACTTGGCACGTATTCGGATCGTGTCTGTGGGTGTACCCGGTGGAGTAAGCTCCGCGTGGGCAAGGACCCTTCCGAATCTGTCTTCGCACAAAAGCCAGCGTCCAGCACTGTCTCACTCAGGTTAATGAAGGCTCGTTAACTGACTGACCCAGTGATTCACACCTTCTGGCCCGGAGAGATCCCGCCCAGCCAGGCAGGAGCCCCACATGTTCATAGCAGGACATTTTGTGCCAAGGAAGCCGAGAAACCAAGAAGGACCAAGCCGAGAGTTCGGCGCAAATTGTGCCACATGAACCCAACAGGCTCAAAGCAGCATGGGAGACTCATTGTAGAAGGATGCGGTGAAGCAAGCAGGACCAGGGGAGGTCTATGCGGCAGAGGAGATGGAAAGGGAGGCGGAAGGCTGCGCGCCTGGCATGATCGTGATCACAAGGCTGGCTCCGGAGGAGACTGGGCTCCCCGTCTGGGTGTGGACCACTGGCAAACCCGGGTGCTGTAATGACTGGTCTGGCTTTATGGGGGGAGGGGGGGCGGGAAGCCCTCTGCTTCCTGCCTAGCTGTGAACCACTGTCTACACTGGCAAACCCGGGTGCTGGAATGACTGGTCTGGGCTTTACGGGGGACGACCCTCAGCTTCCAGTCTGGGTGTGGACTGTGGACCGCCGTCTACACCGGCTTGAGCAACTCCAGTTCCCCGAGTGGATCCTCCGAGTCCCAAAAGGGAAAACTGAAGCTCAGAGAGAGCCAGAGACGTGCGTGGGAGCAGAAATGCGGGACGGATGGCGGTGGGAGGCACAGAAAGCGCCAGCGCGAGACTGTCCCGCAACCATCCGGCTGCCACGTGGCCTCGCCCCTCCCCCTTCCTCCGCCGTCCGGGTCACGTGAGACCCATCGAGAACGGACGGCGAGCGCCGCGCACGCGCAGACTCGGCCGCGGCCTCCGCCCCCAACCTAGAGTACCGTACGAGCACCAAGGGCTCCTTGGACTGCGCGTGCGCCCCGCCCCCAGGGCCCCCTCCCTTCCCCCTACCCGTGCGCTTGCGCACTGCACACCCTGCTAGCCAGACAGCGAGGGGCTGAACCTTGGACCCTGCAGGGACACCCCATTCCTGTGTAGACACCAGGGACCTTGTAGAGACCCCCTGAGATTCAAGAGAGATGCCCCCAGACCCTGCCCAGAGCCAGAGGGTGTGGGCACGCGCGGCCTCGAGGATAGTCCTGGGGGAGCAGTTGGGGGCCCCTTTCCCCTCCCCTCCCCCTCCGCCCAAGGGTGGGTGGGGGCCGGGAGGGGCTGCCTCAGCCTCAGCCTCGGGCTCCCTGTAGCCGCTATTTAGAGACAGACTGAGTCAGATTGGCAGCGCTCCTCCCCCACCACTCCACCCCCGCCAGCCAAGGACCCAGGCCCAGAAAAGGCACAGCCTGCCTCAGTCTCCCCCGCCTCTTCCACCCCGGACCCCGGAGAAAATGTCACTGATGCAGATCCCACTTAAAAGTGTGTCCCGCGGAGGTTTTTTTGGGAGCTGCTTGTTAAACATCTCTGCATGGGCTCCTGATTCAGACCCGGCAGGGCCCCCTTACTGAGAGTGGAAGCGACTAGGGTCACACCAGGGACAAGTAGCAGGATTTGAAAACAGACTCTTCTCCCACAGAGCCGGCGTCGGCATGTTCTTTTTATAAAACAATTTAGGCAAATTGGGTCTCTGAGCTTGTATTTTACCCAAACAAAATGAAGAGGTCGCTGCTTCCCTTCCCAGTTTCATCGCACAGGATTTCCTTTCTCGAGCGATCCGGCCGCCCTCCGCCCCTTCCTCCCACGCGGCAGTGCACCCCCACCTCCCCACCTAGGCCGGCTGCGGTGCGGACCTCTCCTCATCCCCCACCTCCGGCTTGAGGCCTTTTGTAGGACACCCTTCCCCACCGCACCTTCTGTTAATGATACTTTGTATCAAGAGTTTCCTAAGCACCTTCATTCGGGCGTGGGAAAACCGGTGAGCATCACACACCATGACAGGCTTGCCCAGGTTCCATGCCAGGTTCCAGATAATGGACCATGCTCCCTCCTTTTCCCAGTCACCAGTGGAAGGAAGGAAGGCTGTGTGCTCGGTCCCATGCTTTTTAACATGATGTTTTTGGCAATGTTGTTGGTCAGCTACTGTCCCAATGGTAAATTATTCAACTTGAAAAGGCTACAAGCCAAGACTAAAGTGAAGGGAGAGCTGGTACATGATTTTCTGTTTGCAGATGATTGTGCACTCAATGCAGCCTCTGAGGCTCTAGTGCAACAAAGTATGGCTTAGTTCTCTGCTCCTTGTGCTAGTTTTGGCCTAATAATTAACACCAAGAAAACAGAGGTTCTCCAGCAGCCAGCCCCACACCATCCATACACAGAACCACTGGTTACAGCAAATGGTGAAATGTTGAATGCCGTAAGTTCACCTATCTTGCCAGAAGGGATGTATACACCTTGATAATGAAGCCGATGCACACATTGCCAGAGCTAGCTCAGTGCTTGGGAGGCTCTGAAGGAAATTGTGGGAGAGAAAAGGTATTAGACTGACTACCAAACTGAAGGTCTGCAGAACCCTTGTGCTGGCCTCATTGTTGTATGCCTGTGAGACCTGGACAGTCTACCAGTGCCATGTCAGGAAACTGAATCGCTTCCATCTGAATTGTCTTAGGAAGATTCTGAAGATCACCTAGGGCAGGATAAGGTGCCAGGCACTGAGGTCCTTATTCCAATTAAACTGCCAAGGATTCAAACTGCTTCAGAGAGCACAACTCGGATGGACTGGCCACATTGTTCCAACGTTCCCTAAAAGACTATTTTATGGGGAACTCACACAAGGCAGGGACTCACCTGGAGGTCAGAAGAAGAGATACAAGGACACTCTCAAGGTCTCTCTCAAGAACTTTAGAATTGTTTGTGTGACATGGGAGCCACTGGCACAGGACCGCTCAGCATGGCGTTCCCACATCAGAGGAAGTGCTGTGCTCTATGAACAAAGCAGAAGAGAAGCGGCTCGAAAGAAATGTAAGATGTGCAGATTTAGAGACATCTCCATTCCAAATGTTCACATGGACTATTTGTGCCCAACCTGTGGTAGAGCATTCCCTGCTCATATTAGTCTGATCAGCCACAGTCGGACACATTGAAACTTGACTCCAACATCTCTTTGAGAAACAAGGACAAACCACGAGAGCCTTGGCAAAGATATCTCTGATCCACTAAGGGCAGGGATGCTCCCTTTTGTCTTGGAATCCACGCACTTGCCTGCTTCACTAACTAGCCATAATTCTTTCACAGCTATTAATTTTACCTTTGCAGCAGCCAAAGCAGAAAACCCCATTTCCCACAAAGAAGCTATTGCAAATGGCAACTAAATATGTACTGCTGTCTTTGAGAAACCTGTGAATTCCTTTGGTCTGCAACCAAATGGAAGACTTTGAGGCTCAGATGCTTCTTTCTCACACACAAGATGTCTGTTCATTGCTCTAGTTCAGAAGACCAAATGTATCTTATTTGTGGCAAACAAGCTCCTTACTTATTCAAATTGAGAGACACCAAACAAGTCACCTAGTTAACAGGCTGGTCTTTACTTTCTTTCTCATCCCAAGGTCATGTATTTCTTAAATTGGGAAATATTAAAAACATTCTGCTGATTAACCATAGCTCTTTTTTTCATGAATGTAGCCAATGTATCTTTGTGAATCAGAGTATGAATTTGAAGACTTTTTCAGAAATGCCCACCAAATACACAAGTTTTAGAAGGAAATTTTTGTGGTTGAATGGATTTGCCTCCACCTTATTATCACTAAGAAAAATGTCTTCCTTCAGCTCAAGAGCACTTCAAAGTATTTTGGCAAAAGAAAGCAATAGTATAGACGCGTCTTATATTCTGCCCCCGCATTGTCAGACCATTTTTACAAAGAGCCTTTCGTATAATGGACTGTTTCTGAAAGCTGATCACTCTTATAACAATATGAAAAATGGTACGTAGCTGCTCTCCCCTCAGTTCTGCGGACCAGTAATTGCCTGTAACGCACACTGTTTTATCTAGTGCTTATTGACCTGTGTTCATTCAAAGACTGATTGAGCTATGTGTAGAAATGTCATTCCTCCTATGGGGAGGTCAAGGCTGGTGGGTCGCCGGAGTCAGGAGCTCTGAGCTGGGGTTGGGCTACACCGATCATGTGTCTGCATTAAGTCCTGCACCAATATGCCAAGCCCCTGGGAGAAAAGAGCCACCGGTCTGCCTACTGTGGGCAGACTGGCCCAGGTCAGAAGAAATCAAGCAGGGTAAAACCTCTATACCAATCAGTATTGGAGTCTTGCCCATGTGTGACCCTGCAAGTCCAAGCTTGGTGAGATGGGCAGACTGAGTCTTCAAACCAAAACCAAAGTAATATTAGGATTACATAGCAGACAGACCTCTGGGCCTTAACCACCTCTTAGCTGTAGGAGCCGAGACATGTCCCTTGACCTCTCTGGGGACGCTTTTCTTCCAGGGTTTGGACTCTGACCTCTGAGGTCCCTCCCAGCTCCAAATCCATGTGCCTGAGTTTTACGTATGTACTTTCCATTTATGTTGTGGTCACCATCAGGTATAGTGTTCCTTCCTGTTCCTGCTGCCTTTGCTCTGCCCCATTCTGTGTCTTCCATGTTTCTCTGAATTCTTCATATTTTTTACATCTTTTCAAGTGGATCCATGACCTCATCAAATTATGGTTAATTCATCAAAAAGCAATTATTAAATGCCTGCTACACACCAGGCACTGGGGCTCCAAATGCAAAGAATGGAAGAATCCCCATGATCGCGGAGTTTGTAGCCTAATGAGGAGATACAAATACCTGTACAAAAGAAGACAGTAACTACCAGGTAAATAGCAGGTGGTTACAAATCTGTGAGACAGAGATGAGAATGGTGCGCATTCCAGGCACCGGGGTCAGCCGGAGCAAAGGCTCTGACACGGGAGGGATAGGCGCAAGGCCAGTTGGGCCAGGTAGCAGAGTGGAGAGGAAGACTGATGGCCAGTGAGGCTGGAAAGGAAGACTGGCCAGGTCATGAAGGATGTTGTACATTTTATCCTGGAAGCAATAGGGTGCCCACCACTGGCATTGAGTAGGGGAGTCACATGGTCAGACCTGCACTTTAGGGAAATCACTTTGGCAGCCACGTGGAGGGTGGATGGGGAGAGACTTGGAGGAAGCCAGGGAAGCCCAGAGATGAGAAGAGAGAGCATTCCAGACATGAGGAACAGGCCAGCCCAAGGGGGAGATGGAGTGCCTTGTGCCCCCAGGAGCCCAGTGGCTCTGGATCAAAGAGTGAGTGAGAGTGTGTGTGTGTGAGTGTGTGTGTGTGTGTGTGTGTGTGTGAGTGTGTGTGTGTGTGTGTGTGTGTGTGTGCAGGACGAGGATGGGCCTTGTGCGCTGGGTAGTGGATTTTATGTCTGATCCGGAAGGTAACGGGGAGCCATGGGAGTTCATTGACATGGCCAGACCTAAGATTTAGGAAAACCACTCTAGTGGCTGAGTAGAAGATGGCCTAGAATGGGGAAATACCTGAGGCAGGAAGATGCCCCAGCCACTAATGCCATAGGGAGCGCAGGTGCGAGGTGACAAGACCCTGGTCCAGGAGGTGGCCGTGTCAAAGAAGAGCAAGGGGAATATTTGAGAGAAGCTGCCAAAGGGAAATGACCAGGGCTTGGCCACAGATTGAGTCTGGGGGTGAGACAGTGAAGAATCCAGGGTGTCTCCTGGTTGGGAACTAGGAGAATGGTGTAGCCTGTACATACTAGGGAAGGTAGGAGCGGGGGGAGGGCTCGGGGGATAGATAATGAGTTCTATTTTGAACATATTGAGGCTAAGATGTCTACTGGACATCCAGTCCAAGATGTGTGAAAGATAGTTGGAGATGTGAGATCACAGGCCAGCAGAGAGATTAGAGGTGCATAAGCAGATCTGGGAATCATATGCACAGAAATCATAATTAAATCCATGGGAGGTGAGGAGATCCCCAAATAAAGCAGTACAGAGGGAGAGGAGGGCCCGGGACAGAGCCTTGAAGGACATTCACGGTCAGAGGGTGGAATCTGGAGGAGGATCCAGCCAAGGAGACAGAGAAGGAGCAGTGAGAGAGGGAGGAGAAGAACCAGGATTGAGAGGAGTGATCCACAGGGTCTAGGGCTACCAAGAGGTCGAGGAGAAAGAGAGCTGAGATCCGGCCGTTGGACTTGACAACTAAGAGATCATTGGTCACTTCGGAGAGAGCAGTGTGGGTGAAAGGATGGGGGTAGAAGCCAGATCTTAAGGGGTTAAGAAGAGAGGAAGCAGCGGGAAGTGGGGGCCTGGCTGTAGACGGCCTTTCCAAGGCATTTAGCCACAAAAGGAAGAAGGGGTACAGAACAACAGCAGATATGGAGGGATCAGGTGAGGGTTTTCAGGATTGGGGAGACAGGGCCATGTTTACAGAGCAGGGTTCTAGTTTGTCCTTTGTTCTCGAGGACGACCATGACATCAGAAAGGTGACAGCATGACTTGCAAGCGAATTGGACTGAAATGAGGGAGCCCTCCAGCACTGTCTCTCATGTTCATTTTCACAGCTCCTTAGTGTTCCCGTCTGTGATGGAAATGCAGCATAGAGTCCAAATTGAAGAAACAGATGATGAGGTCCTCTACAGACTCCTGTTAGCAGATAACAAATCCACATGGCCGAAGTACTTTCTAGAAGAGATGGGTTTGGGCTGACTACCCAAGCAGGAAGGGAAGTTTGGAAGAAGTGTACTTATTGCCAGGGTGATACGGGTGGATGTATCTGAGAGAGACAATACAAACAGACCTCAGTCAGGCCCAGAATTCACCTGAAGGGAAGTGGTCCTGCAGACTTTGATGGACCTGCCAAGCGCCCTTAATGACTCCAGGCCCATCTTTTTAATGTTAATACTCTCCTAATACCAATGACTTATGTCTTCATACAACACAACATAAAAATATAACAGTCCTTTCGGGTCTCAGGCTGCACCAATATTCCAGTGCATTCAATTAACCCAGAACCAATGGGCACCTGCTTTGTTTCCAGGCCTTTGCTCTCACAAAAGGCTCAGCTACAATTTATGTTGAATATGGACAATGGGGGCCTTTCTTTCTGTCTTTCTTTGACCCCCTTGGAGTACATGCCCAGCAGGGGGATCTCTGGGTCAAAGTAGACGGACAATTTAATCACGTTTTTAAAAGAAGCATCATTCCAAACTCACGTGTACAATTAGTTTCTTTTTTAAGAATTTCATGTATTTGTTTGTTTTTGGCTGCATTGTGAGTTCCAGGTTCTCTCCCTCCTTCCCTCTGCCCCTCCCATTAGAGAAGGCCAATGTTTGATGCAGATACATATGTGGAATCATACAATACATAGTCCCACAGATCAGCTCTTTCTCTGGGGGTGGAGAGCATCTTCTTTCATAGGTCCTTTGAAGCTGATTTGAGTATAGCACTCAGTAGCTCGGTCTTTCACAGTCGCTCTTTGAACAATACTGCTGTTACTGAAGACAGCATTCTCTTGGTTCCGCTCGATTCACTCTGCATCATCTCGTGTAACCAGAATGGCCTTTGTTTTCTTTGAATGACTCAGCTTACCTCATTGAGCCTCTGGACACTGTGGCTTGCTCTTCCGGGGCAGGAAGCCCAAAGAGCATTCCAGGAAGCAGACAACTTCCTGTGTGATGAGTCATGGGGCTGGCTGAGGGGAGGTGTTAGCTCCAGAACCTGGTCTACGCTAGGGGGAGGGGCCAAGTCAAGAACCAATTGGCCCTGGTCATTCAGGCGGCGCTTGATGATGTCAAAAACTCTATAAGAGGGGAGAGGACAGCTTGAAGATCTCTCTCTTTCCTCTTCCGGTTGGTGTGGGAGCAGCGGCAAGCAAGCGTGACTCTGGGCCAGCCCTTGCTCTCGGGCCGAGCCCAGATGTTGGTAACTATGAATTGTATTGGGTCTGTCTGTTGATATTTGTAATTTGTTTGTGTTTTGGTTTTGAGGTTTGGGGTGCTGGTTTGTTTTTTCCCCTGAACTAAATGAATGTTTTGAACCTCAGGGTGCTGGTTTTTTCCCCTGAAGTAAGTCAATGAATCTGTATTTGGTCTGTTGATGCTTATCTGTATGCTCCCCTGAACTAGCTGAATGCTAACTGAATGCTGGCCTTTTCCCCTGAACTTAAATGAATGTTGTCTGTATGCTAACTGAATGTTGGATTAAAGTAAGCTGGTCAACCCCTTCACCGTGCTTTCCTTGTTTAAGCAGATAAAAAGAACCTGTGCTTTTCCCGGCAGCTTCCTGGGTCCCGGCAGCCCCCTGGGTGCCGGTCGTGGGGGAGGGATCTTACGCCCCCACCGAAGCTGCTAGCTGGGTTGTTAAAACATCTCGTGAACGTCTTTCCATGTTTTTCTAAAACCAAGCTGTTTATCATCTCTTACGTCACCATGGTATTCCATCACGTACAGTGAATTTCAAAGCGGTGGTGTAGTATGCTGGAGTTTGCATCATCTACTTCTGGGCAGGGGATAGAGTACCAAGCATGGAGTCTGGAAGACTCATCTTCCTGAGTTCAAATCTGGCCTCAGACACTTCTTAGCTGTGTGCCCTTGAACAAGTAACTTAACCCTGTTTGCCTCAGTTTCCTCATCTGTAAATCGAGCTAGAGAAGGAAATGGTAAACCATTCTAGTGTCTCTGTCAAGAAAACCCCAAATGGACACAAATGAATGACCACCTACTTCTAAAGTAACCAATGAGTGACCACAATAACCTTGCTTCATGATGTTTAGGAAGCCCAATGATAAATACAGGCGATCCTATTTCAGGGATTTGAGTTTTTACATCAACAAGCACATATTAGACACCAACTGAGAGCCATGCCCTGTGCTAGGGGCTGAGAGTAGCAATAGGGACTGGCCCTGTGATTTCACTGGCATAGGGAAGTCTCAGGTGAGGAAACTCCCTCTACCAATATAGGTTGGCACCCCCCTTAGAATCTATAGAGTCCTTTAGAGCACTGAGGAGGGTCACCCAGCTAGGAGGTGCCAAAGGCAGGGCTTTTAATTCAGGCCTTCCTGACTCGGAGGCCAGTTCTGTCCACTCCACAATGCTGTCCCTTTACATGTACACAGAAGTAGAGAGAAATGTGAACAAAATAACCACAAGGTAACTTTGGGCAGAGGCACAAGCACCTGGATATTGAGAGAGGCTTCAGGGAGGAGGCAGAGCTTGGAAGGAAGCTGGCGAGGGCTTGGGGCAGGAGGGAGGGGATTCCAGGCATGAGGGACAGCCTGCTTAGACATGGGAGATGGGGACACAAGTGAAGAACTGGGAGATGACTACTGTGGCTGGGCTAGAGGGGCACATAAAAGCCTGATCACAGACATTAAATGTCCCACAGCCATTTGCATTGGGTCCTAAATGCCATCAGGAGCCACTGGAGATCGTGGAAGGGGAAAGGAAGGGGGTACCTACATTGATATAGAAGCTACAAGGACTTCACAACTATGACTGACAGAGGAGAGCCTGCCTGGAGGAGGGGAAAGTGAGAGGTGATGGCAGCAGCCCAGGTGCGCAGTGACCAGGGCCCAAGCCAGGGTGGTGTCTGTGAGTGGAACAGCTGCCGGGAAGGTGGACTAACTGGCTGTGGGGGCGGGGGGCACCAAGGGGTTGAGGATTCTTGCGTCATTGCCAGAAGTCCAGGTCTCTGGACAGAAATGAAGAAGCTGGTTTGAGGTGGGGACTGGGGCGGACAGATAAGTCTGCATATTTCTACTACTTAAAATCTCTCCACTGTCTTTGCTTGTATTGGTTTCAGCTTCTCCGAAGATTTTCCATTCAAAGCAGCTATGTATGAAACCATCACAAAAGAATATTTCATTTTATGAAAGTTGGACAATAACATATTTAAGACAATTATATCTAAATTTAATTGTTGAACATTTCAAGTGATTATCTATAGCCCACAATTATTACAATTGTAAAAGGGTCTTTTTGGAAACTAGATTATTCTACTGCACTCACCCAAATGTGTGACTAAGAAATAACACATCTCAAGGCACTTTGCTGTCCCACCCAACACTGCTTGGCTTCAAGTTTACACACTCCACATGGCAAGGCGGCGAGCAGCTTTGACAACCCCGCTCCTCTGGCTCAGGAGCCCGTGCTCACTGACAGCGACTGTCAGGAGGTGCCCCCAACAATGTCCATTCTGACCTCATTCGCACAAGTCACGTTCATCACCGTGTTGCGTTCAGGATGAGAGCGGAATTCACTGAAGCTGTCTTGTATTTGTCATCTTTTTCTTCATTGAAAATAGCGAATGTATTTGAGGGCATCATGCTTGAAAACCAACTTGATCCTGGCCATTACACCTCTCTTAGCCAGCGCACACATGGTCTCCTGCCGCTCCTGCCCCAGGTTGTTGTTCAGTCGCGTGACTCTCCATGCCCCCCTGGGCTTTTCTTGGCAGAGATACTGGAGTTTCAGTATGGCTCACTGACAGATGAGGAAACTGAGGCAAGCAGGGTTGGATGACTGCCCAGGGCACACTTCAACTTGGGACGATGCATCTCCCTGACTCCAGGCCCTGTGCCCTATCCACTCTGCCACCAACACCCCCTCCCCCATAGGTTTTCCCCAAACCCAAGTTAAGGGATTGGCTTCTTGCTCCAGGGTAGGCCCCTTGACAATAGAATCACATTGCCCTCTGCTGGCAAAGCTTGGTTAAGCCTGGCCCTAAAATCCCTTCTTCCAGGGCTCTAGATCGTCTATTAAACGGGCAGGCTGGACTTGCCAGCATCTAAAACTGCCATTACTGTCAGGCTACCACTGTCCACTGCACATCTGCCACTGTCCGTCCGGGGAGGAACCGCCCCATCACAAGCCATCCCCCACTCACGTCACCACTCCTGACTCAAGGAAGGCCCTGGCTTACAGCAGGCATGATGGTGCAGGGGGCCAGTCCCAAGCAGGGAAAATCCCTGACATGCCTGAGATCGCAACGAGGCAGAAGCCAACCTACGGCTGGGGTGGGCTGGGCATCTTCATTCCTTCACCTGGTTCCTGGGGCTCTTCCAGTGTAGACCCTCCCAGCCGCCACCCTCAAAGGGCCCATGGTCCACATGATATCCTCCCTTCTGGGCTGGAGGCGCCATCCTGGGCTCCAAAGGTCCTTTCTAGTTAGGCCGCAATCCATTTTCAAGCTCACGCCGGCCCAGACAGCCTCCCTTCTGGGGCCAAAGCCAGCTTCAAGGTATTTTTGATCACACACATCCCTAACAAGTTAAACCATGTGCCCCACCCACATGCTCACAGATTTTACCTGTGCAACATCCCAGCGGTAATCTATTATACACCTTACAGAACACACTCAAGTTAAAAAGAATACCAAGGCTGAATTGTTTGTAAAGAATTTATTTTCATTAACAGTAACCACGCCAACCGCCACCCCCTTTGGACCTTGTGACAGCACCAGCCACACTGCGGGGTGCCCGAGGTGGCCAGCTGGGCTTCCTGCCTCTAAAAAGCTTGGTTTTCAAAGGTGCCATGGGAGAAGAGAAACATTCCTAAACCCCCTTCTCCAAAGGGTTCTCTCTCCTCCAGAGTTCGTCCAGGGGTTTCTGTCACGGTTAAGATTTCATCCTTACCTAAAGGGACGGGTCAAATGTTTGTTTTGTTCAAATGTCTGCTAAGTTGCCTCCCGCAGTCACTTGTCCTGAGAGAACACAAACCCAGCCTATCTGGGACCCTCAGACTTTGCGTAAAGACAACCACAGGAAAGACCTGAACGTCCCACAGCCCTCGAGGTAGCAGCAAACCAGCTACTAGGCCTCCTCACCCCATAGGCACCAGGTGCACAGTCCCCACAGCTCCTAAGGGCAGGCAGGCTCTCCTATGGCTCCCCCACCCTGGGTCCTTCGGACATCTGATGGGGCCTAGGAAATGGCAAAGCGCCTCCATGACCTTTCTTTTCACTCTCTTACCCTGAGCTCCATAAATCTGCCAAGGGGCAATAACACGGTGGGAGGATGGCCATTCCCTGGCCCAGAGCCGGGGCCCCTCAGACCCCTGGGAGTCAAAGGCCCAGGGGGCACCGATGTCTTCATAGGAGTCAGAGCCCAGTGCTGGCATCATCGGGGTACCACTGCTCCCTCTACCCCCAAAGCCCCAGCCCTGCTCATCCCAGGCTAGGTCTCTGCGAATAAGACACTTCTGGGATACAGAAGGAAATCCAAGCCTTCCCCACCCCCAATCTGAGTCCTCTCCCAATCGAGGCATGAAGCCGAGGTGGGAACCCAGCGACTAGACTGCCTTCTCAGTCCCTATCTGGGTCTCTCTTCCCTTTCACATCCCTGGGGCAGAGGGCAAGTGGGCACCTGGCACCACCCGGCCCCTCCTGGCTCTGAGGGCTCTCCCAGGGTGTCTCAGCCTCTGGATTGCACAGCTACGGCAGGCACTTTATCTTATTTTTTTCTTTTTCAATGAGGCAGAAGGGAGAGAAAAAAACATGAAAAGATGTAATTTTTAAAAGAAAGGATTTGGAGACAGTCACAGATGGACCCACAAATAACATGGAGGGAGCACCAGGGATGGAGCAGACACCCCCAGACCCAGAGCAGGAAGGATGGGCAGCTCACCAGAGGGTGTGTGAGAGTGACTCGCGGGGTGGGGCTGGCTTGCTGGAAACTCTGTAAGAAAAATGGGGAGGGGGGGGTGAGAGGCAGAACCAGGGTTGCAGGGACTGGGGGGAGGGGGCACCTGCCCTCCTGAGAGCCTGGACCCCTCAGGCCCCCAGGAGTCAAAGCCTGGGGGGCACCGTGTTTATCGTCAGAGGGCTCAGAGCCCAGTGCAAGCATCACAGGAGCCCGGCTCTCTGGTCTGGCCCACCCCTGCCCACGAGCAGCACTGTGAGCCCAATGGTCCCAAACCTTTGGTGATATCCCATTGCCCCCCCAAACCCAATGAACCCTTCACCCACAAGCAGGACCCCCTGCACCCCCAGCTTCCCTCAGAGGTCTGAGTGGGCCAAAGGGCTGGACCATCGCAGAGCCCACTCTGTGGGTAGCGAGCCCCCTCTGCTTCTACATCTGCAAATGAGGGAGAGAGCTAAGATGGTCTAACCTGGGACTTAGGAAGGTGAGGGACCTTCACTACCCTAGCAAGGCCCTTGGGGAAGGAGCCCACCTCAGCCACGGGGCTCATCACCGGTGGTCCTCACAGGCCTGGGCACGACCCGAGGTGGCTAGGGTGCACTCCCCTCTCCCCAGGTTGCCCTGCACCCTCCACCCTCTGCCTCCCAATTCAGACTCACCTGCTGCAGGTGGTGTGAGGGTTAGCACCCTCCACCATTGCTCAGGGAAAGATGAGGGGAGGGCCGCTGGGGGCACCATGGGGCCCAGAGTGCCAGGCCTGGAGTCCCGAAGACCCGAGTTTTAATCCAGCCTCGATACAATCACTTCTCTGCTGCCTCATCTGTAAAACGGAGACAATGATAGCACCAGCCAAGGCTATCGTGAGGATCGTGTGAGACAATATTGGCAGAGAGCGTAGTGTGGCACCGGCACACAGTAGGCGCTCTACTATAGGGGGGTCACCCACAATCGGAGGGGACCGACCAACCACACGCACAAGATGACGGAGGCGACTGCCATGCGGGCAGAGGGGTCAGCTGTGTCCGGGCACCCCGGGGTGGGCAGCCAGAGACCCCTCCAGCGTGCGCACGCACACACCGGTCCCCAACTTACACACACAGCCACGCACATACACACCCGCTCATACAAACGCTCCCACACGTGGTGATACACACGCCACCTCAGCTCACACACACGCACACAGAGCTGAACACGGTCTCGCCCGCAATGACCAGAAACAGGCCCACACGGGGAGGGCAGGTCCAGATAGAGGACAGGCTCAGGGCGCAGAGGGGCCATGTACCCAGTGTGGCACCCCAAACCCAAGGGAGAAGATGGTGGGGGCGGGGGCATCTCTCAAGGACAGCTCAGGGAAAGTGTGATGGGGGGGGCGGATAGTCCCAAGGCAGACACTGCCCACCCCCTTCCCCAGAAGCCTAGATTGCAATCAGTCCCAGGCCCTGCCCCACCCTTGGGAAGTCCTTGCCTGGCCAGGACCCTCAGACCCCTGGGAGTCCAGGGGGCACTTGGTCTGTCCTTCACATGGAGTCAGCGCCCAATGCTAGCATCACTGGGGTGCCTGGCCGGCGGGCTCGCGGTCACTCCAGGGCCAACGTGCCCATTCCACAGAGGGTATGCCCCTCCAGACAGTGACAGACTCACCTCTGACCCCTTTCTGCGGACATTCTCGCCGGATGGTCACCTCACCCCTGTGACCTCAAGACCCAGCGGAAGTCTGCAAGGAAGAAAGGAGGAGGAGAAGGTGGGGCCGTGCAGAACAAAAGGGGAAGCAGTGGACAGGCTGGAGCCCCGGCCCCTCAGACCCCTGGGAGTCAAGACCAGGGGGCACCACGTCTGTCTTCATCAGAGTCAGAGCCCAGTGCTGGCATCATCGGGGCCCTGAGCTGGCAGCTCCCCTCCCCAGGGCATCAGGAAGAGCCCAAGCTCCATCAGCTTATACGTGAGCGAGCCCCAACCCCCCCAAAGTGGAGGAAAGATCTTTCTGTTGGGAGGGGGCCCCAAAGTGCTGACAGGCTGGCCCGGGCTGACCTCCAAAGGCTCCCGGCCGTGCCCCGGCCCCAGCTCTGGCACCCTAGGCTTGGAGCCCCTCCCCCCAGCTCACCCCCTTAGGAGCCTCCCTGCTGAGCCCCAGGGGCAGGAGAGGGTCCCAGAGTCTGGGGGCTCCTTCCCGTGCCAGGCCCCTCCCTCTGGAAGGACGGGGCTGGGGGTCCTTGTCCCCCGCCTTCCCGGCCGTGGGGGGGGGCGGGGAAGGGGCAGACGCGGGGCTGTGAGAGGGGCCCCAGGGCCCCAAACCCTCCGGGACTTCCCGCAGCCCTCTGAGGCTCGGTCAGAACGGGGGGGCCGGCCTTGGGCAGAATCACAGCGGCAAGAGGGGGAAACTGAGGCCACCAGGGCCCTGTTCCTCCCTGGCCCCTGGGGGCGGGGGGCGCTCTTCACCTTCTCTCCTCTTCGCCCGTTCCCCGAAGGGGCTCCGACGCCTTTGGCCCCGAAGACGCTGGGGGGTTATTGGGGGTCTCGGCCCCTGGCGCCCCTCCCCCCGCCACGTGCTTCCCCACTCACGCGCTGCCTCTAAGGGAGCCGGACAGGCCGCTCACGTGTCCTGGCCCCCCATGGCGGTGCAGGCTCCCCCACCCCCTCCGCGGGGCGCGCGTGGACTCACGAGCCCAGCACGAGCCCGCGTGGAACGGGTGTGAGCGGTCCGAGCCGCTCCGAGCACAGCCCGAGCCCAGCTGCCGCCACGCCTGCGCATTGCGCCCCAGCTTCCGGTCATGCGCAGGAAGCGGAGAAGGCGGGACCGGAATGGGGGCGGGGACTGGAAGAAGATTGACAGGGGGAAGAGCTGAGCCTTCTACTGCTCGGAGCCGACCTAAGGGACCCGAGACCTAGCAGAGATCCGCACTCCCAGACAGTGCAGAGACTCCTGCCCAGAGACACCCAGAGACCCCGCGAAGAGACCCCTACCCAGAGACACCCAGAAACCCTGCAGAGAGACCCCTGCCCAGAAACACCCAGAGACCCCGCGGAGAGACCCCTGCCCAGAGACACCCAGAGACCCCGCGGGGAGACCCCTGCCCAGAGACACCCAGACACTCCGCCGAGAGACCCCTGCCCAGAGACACCCAGAGACCTTGCAGAGACCCCTGCCCAGAGACACCCAGAGACCCCGCGGAGAGACCCCCACCCAGACAGCCTGCAGAGACCCCTACCCAGAGACACCCAGAAACCCTGCAGAGAGACCCCTGCCCAGAAATACCCAGAGACCCTGCGGGGAGACCCCTGCCCAGAGACACCCAGAGACCCCGCGGAGAGACCCCTGCCCAGAGACACCCAGAGACCCCGCGGAGAGACCCCCACCCAGACAGCCTGCAGAGACCCCTGCCCAGAGACACCCAGAGACCCCGCAGAGAGACCCCTGCCCAGAGACACCCAGAGACCCTGCGGGGAGACCCCTGCCCAGAGACACCCGGAGACCCCGCAGAGACCCCTGCCCAGAGACACCCAGACACCCCGCCGAGAGACCCCTGCCCAGAGACACCCAGAGACCCCCCAGAGGCACCCTGACCCCTGGACAGAGATACCTGGCTGTTTCCACGGCTATTTCCCCAACTCCCACCAGAAGAGTCAAGTTGGGAACAGAGGTGGTAGAGCTGTCACTCTAGAAGGGCTGACTCTTGCTCCCCTGGAGATTCTCCTCACTAGCCTTCTGTTCCTACCCTCTGTCTAGATCTTCAGGACTCCTCCCCCTCCTAGCTCTCCTTCTCCCTCTCTGACTGCTCCTCTTCGGTCTCCTTGGCTGGAGCCTCCTCCAGACCACGCCCTCTCACCATGGGTGTCCCTCTGGGCTCTGTCCTGGGTCCTCTTCTCCCTCCATTCTGCTTCCTTTGGTGACTTCATTGACTCCCATGGATTTAATGACCATCTCCATGCTGAAGCTTTTCAAGTCTCCTTTCTTGCCCCAGTCTCTGCTGACCCCTTCAGACATTCTAGGTTCAGTTGTGTCTGATTCTCCGTGACTCCATTTGGGGTTTCCTTGTCAGAGGTACTGGAGTGGTTTGCCATTTTCCTTCTCCAGCTCATTTGACAGATGAGGAAACTGAGGCAAACAGGGTCACACTGCTAGTAATTAAGTGTCTAAGGCTGGATTGGAGCTCAGGGACAAGAGTCTTCCTGTCTCCAGGTGCTCCACCTATTGCCAGGTTCAGCTGCCCGACGTCCTTTAGATGTCTTTGATTCGATGGGTACAAAAGAAAATTCCTTATCTTCCCCCTTAAGCTCCCCCCCTCCATTACAGTAGAGGGCAGCTCCACCCTCCCAGGCCCTCAGGCTCCCAGCCTAGGAGTCCTCCTGGACTCCTCACTATCTCTTACCCCTCCTCGCATCCAACATGGTGGCAAGGCCTGTGTGACATCTCTCACACGTCCCCATCTATCCTCTGATACTGCCACCCCTTTGGTGCAGACCCCCACACCTTCCACCTGGATTACTGCAATCATGGATGGGGGGGTGGTTTGGAGGGGGGGCTCTGCCTGCCTTAAGTCTCTTCCCCCTCCACTCCATCCTTCACTCAGCCGCCAAAGCTCAGATCCAACCACATCACCCCCATCCTGTCCCTACTCAGTAACCTCCATTGATTCCCTGTCACCTCCAGGATCAAATATAAAATGCTCCCTCATTCAAAGCCCTTCAGACCTGGCTGCTCCTCCCTTCCCACACCGCATTCCTGCCACATACTCTTTGATCCAGTGACCATGGCCTCCTGGCTAATCCACAAGCAAGACCCTGCGTCTCCGGGCTCCTCCTCTCCACCTCCCAGCCTCCCTGCTTCCTTCAAGGCCTAGCTAAAATCCCACCTTGTACAGAATCCCCTTTACTGATGCTGCTGTTCCTGTCTCCATTATCTCTGATCTATCCCCTCTATAGCTTGTCTATACAAGTATTTGCACACCGCCTCCCCCATTAGACTGGGAGCTCCTTGAGGGCAGGAATTGTCTTTGGCCTTTCTTTGCACCCCCAGTGCTTAGCATAGTGCCTGACACATAGTAGGTGCTTAATGACTGACTGACTGACTGGAGAGCTGCCTGGCCACACACAGAGACCCTTATATGTGAACCTTCAATATGGACATGCGCAGTTCTGTGCGCTGAAGCAGCCACGCTGAGTGGGTCTACCATACACTCAGCCCTCACCACATACGTCCTGGGGCTGTGCTTAGAAATGTTGAAAGACCAATGAGGAGGGCCTGCTGTGGCATCTGTCTCCTATCCCCCGTCCATTGGCCAGGATAGGTCCGAATATGGATATTCTATAGGAAACCTGGAACTCTACCAATCAACGCTGTCGAAGTACAGGGCAAAGTTTGGGTGCCTGGAGAAGTTCATCAGTATCGTACACCAGTTCTATGGTGGCATGCTTGCCTGGGCTCTGGATAGTGGACAATGCCACCCATGGAGTGAAGCAAGGCTGTGTGCTGGCTCCCAGGCTTTTTAGCATGATGTTTCAGCCATGTTGTCCATTGCTTTCAATGAGGATGAACATGGCCTCAAGGTCAGCTACCGCGCTGATGGTAAATGCTTCAACTTGAAAAGGCTACAAGCCAAGACCAAAGCGGAAGGAGTGTTGGTGCATGATTTTCTGTTTGCAGATGATTGTGCCCTCAATGTAGCCTCTGAGTCTGAGATGCAACAAAGTGTGGATCATTTCTCTGGTGCTTGTGCTATTTTGGCCAACAATTAACACCAAGAAAACACAGGTGCTCCATCAGCCACCACCATGCCACCCATATGTGGAACCATCAGTTACAGCAAATGGAGAAGTTTTGAATGCTGTGGATAAGTTCACTTACCTTGGTAGTGTACTCTCCAGGGATGCACACATTGCCAGAGCTAGCTCAGTGTTTGGGAGGTTCTGAAGGAAAGTATGGGAGAGAAGAGGTATTAGACTGACTACCAAACTGAAGGTCTACAGAGCCCTTGTACTGGCCTCGTTGGTGTATGCCTGTGAGACCTGGACAGTCTACCAGCGCCATGCCAGGAAAATGAATCCCTTCCATTGAATGGTCTTAAGAAGATTCTGAAGGTCATCTGGCAGAATGAGGTACCAACACTGAGGTCCTTACTTGAACTAAACTGCCAAGCATTCACACTCTGCTTCAGAGAGCGCAACTCTGACGGACTGGTCACATTGTTCAAATGCAAAACGGACGCTTGCCAGAGAACTCACACACGGCAAGCGTTCACATGGGGGTCAGAAGAAGTGATACAAGGACACTCTTGAGGTCTCTCTCAAGAAATTGGGAATTGACTGACATGGGAGACACCGGCACAGGACCGCTCAGCGTGGCATGCCCACATCAGAGAAGGGGCTGTGCTCTATGAGCAAAGCAGAATTGAGACAGCCCAAAGGGAAACAGGATGCACAGATTTAGAGAATCGACTCCAAGTATGCACACAAACAATTTGTGCCCGACCTGTGGTAGAGCATTCCAAGCTCATGTTGGTCTGATCAGCCACGGTCGGACATATAGAATCTTGACTCCAACACAGCGATGTCATTTTGATCTACCCATTTTTACAGATGACAAAATTGAGGCATACAGAGGTTAAATGACTTGCTCATGGTCACATAGCTAGGCCATGTTGGAGGTTGAATTTGAATTCAGGTCTTCCTGACTCCAGGCCCAGCTCTTTATACTCTGTGTCACTTACCTGCAATAGTCAATAAGCATTTATTAAGCACCTACTGTGTGCCAAGCATTGAGCTTAGGCTTCCATACTTTAAGTGTTGGAAAGCTAGCCAAGACTGATTGACTTCAGTTTTTCACATGTGCATGTGGCATTTGTTTGTTGTGGTGATCCAGTACCATGTCACTAGGAAGCGTGACAATTCATAGAAGCTGTTTCATCCTGTTTTCTCAGTCGCCTGTGGCATGTGCCTCCCCCCCATGTGTACATGTGGCAGTGGGGCTCTTCTGGCAGTATTTGTATGTCATGCCACTCATGTGGCATGTGAAGGGCAGTGATGGTTTTGTGGAATTAAAAAGTGTGAGGCCATTCTTCAAAATGCTGAGACCCACGGCTACCAAGAGGAGCAGGTGCAACAGGGGAAGGATCGCAGTGGAGATGCCCTGATGCTCATGCCTATGATAAGACCCCTCTCCACAGGAGGCTGAGCACAAATGCACCAAGGTCCAGCCGACCTCACTTTATGGCACTTTGTGTTTCTTACAGATTAAAGGTTTGCCACAACCCCAAATGGAGCACATCTGTTGGCGCCATTTTTCCAATGGCGTGGGCTCATGTTGAGTCTCTGGGTCACATTCTAGCAATTTTCCTGATATTTCCAACTTTTTAGTTATTGTTCCATCTGTGATGGTGATCTGGGATCAACTATCTTTGATGCTACTATGGCCGTTGTTTTGGGGCCCCACAAACCACACCCCTATAATACAGTAAATGTAATTATATAATGTTGTGTATGTTCTGCTTGCCCATTTCTCTGCCTCTTCTTGGGGGCACACCTCTATCCCTGAGACCCGACAATATTGAAATTGGGCCAGTTAATAACTCTACAATGGCTCCTGAGTGTTCGAGTGAAAGGCAGAGTCAACTTCATTCAGCAAACTTCATTGTCTTATTTTAAGAAATTGCCCCAGCCCCACCCTCTACCTTGAGCAACCCCCACCCTGGTCAGTCAGCGGCCATCGATCTGGAGGCAAGACCCTCCACCAGCAACAAGATGAAGGCTTCCTGAAGGCTCGGATGAGGGGTAGCATTTTTTAGCCATAAAGCATTGTAAAGTATGCGCATTATTTTTTAGATATGATAGTACTATTGCACACTAAATAAACTATGCTATAGTGTAAACACAACTTTTGTTTGCGCTGGGAAACCAAAAATTCATGTGACTCACTTTGTCTTAATATTTGCTTTATTGCAATGGTCTGGAACTGAACCCTCACTATCGCTGAAGCAGGCCCACACACAAGACGGGCAGAGGAAGCTTGAGAGTCCCCCCCAAACTTGGTGGGAGGTGGTGATGAGGGCACATGGCCTGGGCCCTGAGGAAAGAAAGGGGTGAATCAAAGGGGCTCCCCTGGAGCCAAGGCCAAAGGCCCACTGGGTAATCCACTATGAAGGGAAAGGCTGGGCTATGGGCCCAGAGCAGAGACAGCTTGGCCCTGGAGATGCAGAAGAAGACCAGCATCATCAGCAGAGCCAGAATGCTTTGGAGAGCAGGGGATAGATGTGCAGGTAGCAATGAGGTGAGGGCCTATTGGCAAGCCTCATCCAGGGAAGAGAAGTGAATCACTGATACTGTACAGATCCCTGAAGGAAGGAGGGAGGGAGAGAAGGAGAGGAGGGAGGAAGGAAGGAAGGAAGGAAGGAAGGAAGGAAGAAAAGAAGGAAGGGAGGAAGGGAGGGAGGGAGGGAGTAAGGAAGGAGGGAAGAAAGGAGGGAAGGGGGAAGGAAGGAGGGGTCTCTTGGAGTACGTTCTTCCTCACCTCTTCCTCCTAGGAACCCTAATTTTCTTTCACACTCAGGTCAAACTCCCCCTTCTCCATGACGCCTCTTCTGCTGTCCCCCCCCAAGTTACATTGCATTTATTTTGTACTTGTTAATGTAGCCAGACTTGGCCCTTGGTCTCCCATAGCATGCGTGCCCTAGTTGGCAGGGCCCTGAGCGTGCCCAACTGGATCTCCCCAGTGTTCCAGGACTTCCCCTGAAGGGAGGGGGCTCTTTTAATGCTCTGTGTCTAGACACCCAACCCCGCCCCGCCCAGTGCGCGTGTTCTCCCCAACCTTGACCACCAGTGAGGACTTCCTCAATATCATACTGACCAGGGTCAGCTTTTATCTCCCCAATATCAATGCGCTTTTTCCTTGGTATCAATGAACCAATTAGCTTTGATTATCTTTAACAAAGGATATAGACTCAAGTACAAAGCTGCCCTGAAGCAAGGCACAACTCTTCCCCTAAATGCACGCCTCAGGCCCTGGGGAGAGTGGCTCAAACTCACCCGGCTGACCACAGCCTTTTACAAGCCCCCACTTCACTTTGGGGCATGGCTTGTCAATGGACAGCTCCCTCTCTGGCCGCAGGACTGAGGGTCTCTGTTTCTGGGTTGATCCCTGGCTGGTCCTAATCCCACAAGTTGAGTGTCACCAGGCTCCATGGCCAACAAACTTGGATTAGGGAGTGACCTCTGAAGCTTCCAGGGTCAGCTCTGTCTGCTCTGTCTCCAACCTAAGAAGAAAAAAAAAACAACCCAGAGGCAAAGAAAAAGCAGAGACTCGAGTTAACAGGCCATACTGCAGCCCCTTGACATCAGAGAAGACCCAAGGCCTTTACTCCAGAAATATTTCTTGTGCACTAGCTTCCCTGGACTACCACCAGGAAAGACAGAGCTGTGTTTGGGCCTAGAACACACTGTTCCAGCTTGGTAGCCAATTAAAAATCTTTTTATTCACCAGGAAGTAAGAAGAGAGGAAAAAAATCGAATTGACTGCCTGTGAGTGCCATGAAGTAGCATGTTAGGAAACAGGCTCCCAGTTCCCAGTGGCTCAGCGCCCGGCAGAACAGAGCGCATCCCTGATGGAAGAGGCCCTCCTCTGCCAGCCCGGCCGCTGTCTCCCCCAGCAGAAAAGAAACTTCTGGAGGGCAGCATCCCTTATTTCCCTCTTTGCTTTTGTCTCTGGCACCTGGCACACGGGAGGCGCTTAGTAAATTCACACTGACCAGTGTGGTGACTGCATGCGGGTCCTTCTGCCTCTTTTATCGTGTAAGTAAAGCATCTACATTTTGAAGCCTTGGGCCAAGTAGGATGAGGTAAAGGTAATAGATACAGTAGATATAAAGAGACAAAAATTTCGAATTTTGTCCTCGGCATTGAAAAAATCAACTTCGTAAGTCCAAGATGGGGGAGGGCTGGTTATATCTCGACTCTCCTGGGAGGTTAGTGAACCACGGGCTTGCTATGTCAACAGTGTGTGATGTAGGGGCCAAAATTCCCTCCCTGAATGGGGGGTGGGGCACGATCTAGAAGGAGCTGGGATCCAAGGCCCAATACTCACATTCATGCAAGGGTGTCTGAAGAAAGGCAGTTGTTCAGTTTTCAGTGGCAGCTATTACACCTTGGTAGTCTACAAATCAGGACTTCATTTTTCATCTTGTTCATTGTCCAGACTTAAGAAAGTCCTAATAATGGGGATGAAACTTTAAAATGTGTCCTGAACACAACCAGGGAGTTGGTGGTGGATGTTTATTGAATATTTACCAGCACTCAGCTGGATTTATGAAATTGAGTACTACAGAGACAATAAACAGCCATGAAGTGAGCAGCTCTGGCTGGAGAGAGAATTTGTAGTGTACTAATAAGAGAGTGGACAGAGGCTTCTGGAGATCCAGGAGCTACAGCCCGGTAGGAGCATCTGATAGTGAGAGCCACAGAAGGAGAAGGAAAAGGAGGCAGAGACAGAGAGAAGTAGGATTTCAAAAACACATCTGCATCTGGAGGACTTTCCCTGAGTGTGTCTCATTCCTCCTGGGGCTAGGGAATGGCTTCCCCTTAGTCCTGTTGGTACTAAAAGTTTCAGCTATTGAGGGGATGGTGCCTTGGGACATTAAGGCTTCACTTTGCTGAGGATGAGAGATATCACCATCCCAGCTGTTAGACCTGCTCCTGGAGGGATGCTGGACAAGCCATTAGCACCTATTGTCTTCCCCACCATGGATACTGGACTGATGTCAGCAGGGGGAATTAGGCCTCCCAGGACTAGCTGTATGGGAGAGGGTAGTTGGGGCATGAAGGAAGACCAACTTCTTATTTTAATGCTTTTTAATTTATCTTGCATTTTATGTTAAGTAAATGTCTTCTACCTCTCCATGATAACATGCCTTGAATTTTGATTTTGATTAGGGGCACAGTTCAGAGGAATGGGGGTTTAGAGCTCTGAAGATGAGTAGGTGATGGAGCCAAACCGGCTCTAGCATTCTGAACGTAGCTACACCAACATTTATTAAGCATCAGTAACATTCCAGGCCACATGCAAGGTGCTAGGAATACCAACATGAAACAGGTTCTGCTCTCAAAGAGCTTCCATTTTACTGGGGAGGTAGAATATAAGCAGAAATAAGTAAACAAACAAACAAACAAGTAAATACAAGGTGATTTCAAGAGGTGCCAAATTCCACTGCAAAAGTCTGGGAGTTTGGCAGAACCAAATTAAATGTAATTGGGAAATGTTTCACCGAATCAATGAAAATAGAATAAAACACAGATAATGTTAATATGTGGTTCTTTAACTCTATGCACTGGCACATGGATCTATTTCTATATGAGTTTGACCCTCATGGTCCAAACACTAACACCTGGGATCCGGAAAGGCTTCTTATAGGAAGTGTTCCCCCAACAGAGCATTGGAGGAAGGAAGAGAGCTTAGGATTCCGGGAAGAGAAAGTAAAGAGTGAGAATGTTACAGGCCCTGGAGACAGCCTTGCAAAGGCACAAGGTAGAAATTGAGGAAACAGTTATTCGATCTGATTGTAGCATACAATGTATGAACAACACTCAAAGGAAATATGTCTGGAAAGGGAGGGGGGACAAAGTGTAGAGGGCCTGTATCAGCCTACAGGCAATAGAAAGCCATTTTTGAACCTGTTTTTAAGCTGGGGAGGGTCATAGTCATGTCTCTTTAAAATCCTTATGAAAGGGTAGAGTCAAGACAGTGGAGTAAAGGCAGGGGCTTGCTTGAGTGCTCCCAAATTCTCCTCCAAACTGAGAGAAATGATTTGTTGAACCCCTATTTTATCCCAATCAGTATTAAGCCATTCAGAAGAAGACAATGAAGTCAAAACAGCTACATCCAAAGCCTCAAAGAAATATGTGAATTGGTCTCAGGCCCCAAAAGAATTTCTGGAAGAGTTATATAAAGATTATAAGAATCAAATAGGAGAGGTAAAGGAAAAATTGGGAAAATAAATGAGTATGATATAAGAAAATCATGAGAAAAGAGTCAACAGTTTGGTAAAAGAGGCACAAACAAATTGTGACAAAACAATACCTTAAAAAACAAGACAGGCCAAATGGTAAAAGAGGCGCAAAAATCCACTAAAGAGAAGAATTCCTTAAAAATCAAAATTAACCAAATGGGAAAAGATGTGCAAAAATTCACCAGAGAAAAGAACTCCTTATAACACAGAATTGGATAAATGGAAAAGGAGGTAGAAAAGTTCACCAAAGAAAATAATTCCTTAAAATTAGAATTATGTAAGTGAAAGCTAAGGACTCCATGACACATCTGTTGTTGTTCAGCTGTTTCAGTCATGTCCAACTCTTTTTTACCCCATTTGGGGTTTTCTTGGCAAGGATACTAGACTTTCCATCTTCAGCTCATTTTACAGACAAGGAAACTGAGGCAAACAGGGTTATGTTATTGCTCAAGGTCACACAGCTAGTAAGTGGCTGAGGTCAAATCTGAACTCAGGTCCTCCTGACTAGAAGGCTGACACTATACATTGTACCACCTAGCTGCCCCATGAGACATCAGGAAACAATGAAATACAATCAAAAGAACAGAAGGAGGAGGAGGAGGAGCAGGAGGAGGAGGAGGAGGAGGAAGAGAAGGAGGAGGAGGAGGAGAAGAAGAAGAAGAAGAAGAAGAAGAAGAAGAAGAAGAAGAAGAAGAAGAAGAAGAAGAAGAAGAAGAAGAAGAAGAAGAAGAAGTAGTAAAATATCTCCTTGGAAAAACAACTGACCTGGAAATAGAGAGATGAGAGATAATTTAAGAATTATTGGACTGACTGAAAGCCATGATCAAAAAAAGAACCTAGACATCATCTTTTAAGAAATTATCAAAGAAAACAACCCTGATATTCTAGAACCAGGGGGTAAACTAGAAACTGCAAGAATCTACCAATCATCTCCTGAAAGAGATCCCAAAATGAAAACTTCCAGGAATATTACAGCCAAATTCCTGAGCTCCCAAGTCAAGAAGAAAAATATTGCAAGCAACCAGAAAGAAACCATTTAAATATCATGGAGTCACAGTGAAGATAACACAAGATTTAACAGCTTCTACATTAAAGGATCATTAAAGGCTGACAAGTTGGGGTATATGATTGTGATGGAATACCATTGTGCTTGTAAAATGGTGACCAGGATGATTTCCAAAAAACTAAAAGACTTACATGAACTGATGTAAAGCGAAATGAGCAGAACCAGTAGAATACTGTATACAGAAACCACAACATTGTGTGATGATAAATTGTGAATGACTTAGCTATTTCAGCAACACAATGATCCAAGACAATTCTAAAGGACTTACTATGAATAATGCTATCTACCTCCAAAGAAAGAACTGATGGACTTTGAATGCAGGTCAAAGCATACTTTTTCTTTATTTTTCTTACAGGCTTTTTTTGGTCTGTGTTTTCTTTCACCACATGACTGACTTGGAGATATGTTTTGCATGACTGCACAGGCATAACCTATATCAAATTGCTTGCCTTCTCAATGAGGAGGGGTGGAGAGACGAGGGAGAGAATTTGGAATGTAAAATTTTTAAAAAATCAATGCTAAAAATGTTTTAAATGTAATTGGGAAAATATTTGAAAAATCAAATCCCTATGAAGTAGAGGCATAGAGGGACCTTTTTTGATATTATAAAAAGTATTTGGATTAAACCAACATCCAACATTATATGCAATGAGGATACACTAGAACCCTTTCCAATAAATACAAGATTAAAGAAGGATACCCAGTTTTTCTGCTATTGTTGATATAATTCTAGAAATGTTAGAAACAACAAGACAAGACAAAGAAATTAAAGGCAGAAAGATAAGTAAAGATGAGCTAAAACTCTTCCCATTTGCTGATGATATGATGGTATACTTGAAAAATCCTAGAGAATCAACAAAGATGCCAATCGAGACAATTACTAGCTTCAGCAAAGTTGTATGCTTCAAAATAAATTCTCAAAAATCTATATAATAGTAACAAAATTCAAGAGATAATAATAGAAAAACTCTATTCTAAATAACTATGAATACACGAAGTATCTGGAGATCAATTTACCAAATCACACAAAAGACTTGCATAAACTCAATTATAAAGTGCTCCTTAAAGAAATAAAGAACAATTTAAATAGCTAAGGGAATATCCAGTGCTCGTGGTTAGGTCATGCCAATAAAATAAAAATGACAGTACTACCAAAGTTAATTTACATTTTTAATGCTACAAAAATCAAATTACCAAGAAGGTACTTTCTAGAACTTAGTAAAATAATAACAAAAGCTGTTTGGAAAAACAAAAGACCTAGACTATCAAGGGAAATTATGAAAAAAAAGTAGGGGTGAAGGGGGAATAGCAGTTCCAGACCTCAGATCATGTTCTAAAACTGGAGTCATCAAAGCCATCTGGTATTGGTTTAAAAAAAGAAAACAAAGAGAAATCAATTGAACAGACTAGATGAAGGAAAATGAAAAACAATGGAACTTGATAAGCCAGCACTCTATAAGGCAGACAACATGAAGAAAGAACTCCCTATTTAAGTGTACATACATGCATGCATACAAACACACACACACACACACACACATATATATACATACATATACATATGAACTGCTGGAGAAACTGTAAAGCATTCTGGCAGAAATTAGACTTGTACCACTTTTCACAATGGATACATGACCATAATATTAAAGACCATACTATAAAAAAATTAGAAAAGAAAGACATCACATACCTGTCACAGCAATAGGTAAGAGATGTTTTCTTAACCAAACAACAGAAAGGGGAAATTACAAAAGATAAAGTAGTTAGCTTGGATGACCTGAAACTGAAAAACTTCTTCATAGACAACATTAATGCATCTAGAAGGGATATGGCTGAATGGAAAAAAAATGTATCAAATTTCTCTAACAATGGTTTAGTATCAAAGATATAGAAACAATTAACATATATATATATATATATATACACACACACATATATACACACATATATATGACAAAAACCATTCCCCAGTAAGTAAATCATCGAGAGATATGAACACACAATTCTCAAAAGAAGAATAGCAAAGTATTAATAGCCTCGTTAAAAGAAATGCTTTAAATCAGCAATAAGAGAAATACAAATCAAAATAACCCTGAGGCTTTGTTTCACACTTGAGAAATTGGCAAAAATAACCTAAAAATGGCAACGTCAATGTTGAAAGCATTGTGGGGAGTTAGGTACACTAGCACATTGTTGGTGGAGCTGTGAATCACTACATTCATTTTGGAAAACAAGTTGGAATTAGGCAAATAAAATGACCATAACCTTTGACCCAGAGATTTCATTGCTGGGCTTTTACTCCAAGAAAGCCATAAAAAAACAAAGAAAGTCTTCCCATACACAAAGATATTTATAGCAGTAGTTTTTGTGCTAGCAAACAATTGTAAACAAAGTAAATGACCATACGTCGGGAAATGGCCAAACAAATTGTGATATTGCTATGCCATAAGAAGTAATGAATTGATAAATACAGAGAAGTATGGAAAGACCTATCCGAACTGATGCAGAGTGAAGTAAGCAGAACCAAGAAAACAAGCAACAACAACAGCGATACCAACAATGGAAATGGAAAGAGCAGTGACACACCAAAGCATGAACAGTAAATGGAACAAAATTATAAAGATCAAATGGAGAAATATGGGATACGAGAGGACACTGCCAACCCACGTCTTCAGGGAGCTGGGAGATCCACAGGGCTTACACACTGGCATGTGGTTTCAGACTTTTTCGATATGTTCATGAGTTGACTTACGCTGATTTTTTCCTCTGCCTTTTTATTGTCTTTTTAAAAATACTATACATGAGATGACTCCCTGGGGGGAGTGTAGGAGGAATACTGAGGAAAACTATGATGACGTACAAAACAAAAGACATCAATGAAAAAATAAAAGAAGAAACTGCATCTGCTGTTAGACCTTGGTGTCTCCCCTCTTGCAGTATCTAGATTGTCAGGCACCAAAAAGAGACAGAAGTTCAGAGATGAAATAGCCGGGGGAGGGGGTCCTGAGAAGTCAATGCCAAATATAAACCAAGTCAGTAATTTTTTTGAGAGAAGGCACTGACAGCTTGGGGGAGGGGATCAAGCACTTCAACTAAGCCTTGACGGAAGCTGGGGATCCTCTAAGGCAGAGGCAATGGCTCTCATCGTCAGTAGGAATTTTGAGAGCCTCTGTCCCTCTTGAGAGAAGGGAGGGTGGAGGACTTTACCAGAGCTAGTCCCAATAATTGTGATAATAACAACAGCTAACATTGCCCTAGCCCTGGAAGGTTGGCAAAGCCCATCTCATTTGATCCACATAACAACCTTAGGAGGTACACATTATGATTACGCCCCATTTTACAGATGAAGAAACTGAAGTGACTTGCCCAGAGTCACACAGCTAGTGTCTGAGACTGGAGGTGGGACTCAGGTCTTCCTGACTGCAGGCCCAGTGCTCTACCCACTGGGCTGCCCAGCTGCCTTGGTCTGTTTAAGCCACTTTGGATTTTCAACGCTGTTAACACTTTACTTTCAATTTGCTTTTAGTCAGCTCCATTGACTCCAAATGCTAGCGAACAAATCTTTTGCAGCTAGTATGAGAAGGGAAATTAAGGTCAGGAACCCAAGTGAGAATGGGAGCTCAACTGTTTGACAGGTCATAATTCAGAGAGCAGTCATTCCTAGCCCTAGTTGGGACTACAAGCCCGCCATGTTGGGAGTGAATACAAGCTGAGCTGGTAAGAGC
The DNA here is from genome assembly GCF_011100635.1 of Trichosurus vulpecula. Classification (NCBI taxonomy): domain Eukaryota; kingdom Metazoa; phylum Chordata; class Mammalia; order Diprotodontia; family Phalangeridae; genus Trichosurus; species Trichosurus vulpecula. Next base: position 3,997,724 of record NC_050574.1, on the reverse strand, counting down.
TCAGTTTGTTGAGCTGGCAGAACACTAGCTTCCACTGCCCCCTGGTGGCTTACAAATTTGTAAACAATACTCCTTCAAGCCATACTTCTCTACCTGTATGCTTCCAGGGGTATGAAACAAACCAAGTGTTTTACTTACAAAGATCATTTTGGAAGCTGCGTACAGGATGGAATGGAGAGGGGGAGACATTGGAAGCCAAGAGTCCAATTACGAACCACCCAGATGAGAGGAGATGAGGACCTGAACTTTGGTGGTGTTCACGTGAGGGAAGGTGGGGGAGGGGGTGGCAGATGCAAGAGATGTTGTGAAGAGATTCGACGAGACTTAGCAACAGACTGGAGTGAGGAAGAGGGAAGGGTCAGAGATGACCCTGAGATTGGGAACCTGGATAATTGGAAGAATGGTTGTGCCTTCAACAGAAATGGGTAAGTAAGGAGAGGAGTGTTTTTAAAGGCAAAGACCCTGAATCCTGTTTTGGATGGTGTTGATTTTGAAATGCCCAGGGAGGAGGGCGAGTCTAGTGGCCAGTTGAATTCAGGAGAGAGGTTAAGGCCATGTGCATAGATTTGGTAGTCATCCGAATAAAGATGGTAATAGAATCCGTAGAAGCTGAGGAAATCACCAAGTCTAGTGAGAGCAGAGAAAGGAACAGGCTCAGGACAGAGCCATGTTTAATGGCTCATAGGATCATAGAGCTGGAAAGGACCTCAAACCAGCTACTCCAACCCCCTCATTTGATCTTATCTTTTCCAATTAACAAACATTTATTCTCTCTTCATTTAATACCAATTGAACAAAAGTGAAAGAAACCATGTAAATATGCAGCCAGGCGAAAGAAACTCTCTCTTTGGTCATGTCTAAAAATATCTATGGGATTCTGGGTCTTGAGTCCATCACCTCCCTGGCTGGAGGTGTATGTACCTGCTTCAACTTGGGTCCATTTTCTGGCTTTACACCTGAGAAAATGGAGGCGTAGGTGGTTAGGTGATTTGCCCAAGGTCGTTAGAGAATGACCTAGCAAAAGAGGTTGAGGTGGAGCAGTCAGACTGGTAGGAGAAGAGCTAAGAGATGGCGGCATCATTGAAGACAAGGAAGAAAGTGCACCCAGAAGGAAGGGGGTGGTTGGAAATCTCTACTGCCATCAAGAGGTCCATGAGCTGTGACTGTTTCATTTTGTCTTTCTATCCCCAGAATTTAGTTCCCCAGAATTTAGCATAGTTCCTGGCACATAGTAGGCCTTTAATAAATGACTGGTCGTTGACTGACTGAATGAAAAAGCACCTGCTGTGTGCAAAACACTGTGCTGAGAAACCCCAAAGCAGAACAGTTCTCTCACATCCCCATGGGAGATTTCAGTAATGAATGAGACCCAAAGGGCTTTAGGGGGAGCAGATGGCTGAGCATCTTCTTTAGGGCCACCTTCTAGGCTGAGATCTTGGCTATTTCTGAGGCTGAACCATTTGACAGTGCCAGGGACCTCAGGAGAGAGAACTTTCCAGGCCTTTAGTAGCTGGAACTACATTGAGTGGGGACAGAGGGATTTGTTTCACTTGACTTTCATATTTGTTCCAAAGATTCCTTCTCTGTCTCTCTGTTTCTGTCTGTCTCTCTGTTTATCTCTATCTCTGTCTGTCTCTCTCCTCTCTCCTGCTCACCTCTCTCCTCTCCTCGCCTCTCCTCTTCTCTTCTCTTCTCTCTCTCTCTCTCTCTCTCTCTCTCTCTCTCTCTCTCTCTCTCCCCCCCCCCCCCCGCCTTTCCTCAATGTTTGTTAGTTAAAAAAACCTAAATAAAAAAGACTGAATGATGGTAGGCCATTGAATTTCCCAGTGAGGAGTCTGCTGGTGACTTTCGAGAGAGGGGCTTTCACCCAGTATCGGGGCAGAAGTCAGATTTCAAAGAGCTGAGTAAGGAGCAGGTGAAGAAGAGGAGGCAAGGGGAAGCCAGGCTATAGGCAGTCTAGGAGTTTGGCTATGAAGGAAGGAGGATCAGAAGTTGAAAGCCTAAAGGAATCACAGGATGGGGAGATCTGGGCCTGTTTGCAGACAACAAGCAAGTTGCTTGTAGCCAGGGACAGATAGGGGATGAGAGGAGGGAGATAGTGGCCTCAGAGGCAGCAGGAGATGAGCCTGAGAGCCCACTAGATGGTTGGTCTTGGCCAAGGGGACAACCAGCAGAGCCTGGAGCCAAGGAGGAGAGGATGAGGCCTGCAGGGGCTACATGGGGTCTGTGAGAGGATTCCAAGCGTGTCTACTCTGCTGGGGACAAGAGCCTGGCTCAGGTACAGCCTGGGCTAGCTGGTCCTTCTGCTTCAGAGACTGGGATCCCTGAAGACCCTGGGACTCCAGGGGGTGGTCTCCACCTTCCTCCAGCTTCTCCAGTCTGGCCAGTGGCCCAGGCCAGACCCTTTCCAAACATTGGTGCTTCTGTTCCCCTAGAAGGGACACTTGAGGTTAATTATTCACTGGGACCTAGGAACTGGCCTGGGTTGGGGAGGAGGAAAAGGGAGAAAGGGTTGAGGCTCTGGAAATTCCCCAAAGCTGACCTTGGCCTATCCAGAAGAACTGGGGCTTAGAAACCCCTGAGGTCAATCCTTATTTTACATTTGAAGGAACTGAGGCATAGAGAGGGAAACAGCCTTGTCTGACATCATATCCAGTGCCCTAGAATCAAAGGACTTAAGAGGTAGATAGTTTGTCCCAGTTCTTTGTAGATGAGTAAACAGAGGCAGGACCATAAAACAATGTCCCCAGCATGCTCCAATACCATCCCTTTCTAGCAGAATACAATAAATGTAGAATTGGGAGGGGGAGTGGAAGCACTGGGCTTTTTTGGGGAGGGGGGAGACAAGTCATCCCCGGCTCAGAGCAGTGGCTAAGACCCTTCAGAGCAAGGAGAGGGGGAGGCAGGGGTCCTGACGAGTGCTCTGGGTGACACCGAGCTGCTCCCTGACTCTCATGTGCCCAAGTGTTCTCCTGACAAAGAGGGTTTGTACCTTTGAAGGGCTTTGAAGGGCCCTTCCTGTCCTAAGCAGGAGCACTCAACCCTTCCGGCCCTCCTGGAGGGCGTGGCAGTGTGGGGTGGGGTCTCCAAGGAAAGATCCCCACAGTCACTCCTGGGTGCCCCTCATACCTGCTCCAGGATGTACCTGTGTCAGGAGCTGCTCCTGCTGGTGCTTCTGAGCTCTGTGGTGGCCTCCCTCATCAGGTGATAGAGGACCCCTCTCCCCTAGAATTCTCCCTCCTCTCCTCCCCTGCCCCAGCACCTTCCTCCCTGACCTGGACGCCTTCAAATTCCCTTCCAACCTTTTCCCCAGTTTTTCCCAATATGTCTTTCATTTCCCCCATGGCTCCCCCTCCCCCCACATTCTCCATGCTCTGCAGGGTGGGGGTGGGGGAAGAGAGAATGGTCTCTGTGATGATATGGAGAAGAAGGGGAGGGAAAAGAACACGTATTCCTCCGGTGCCTGCTATGTGCCAGGCACCGTGTTAAGTGCTGCACAACTATTGTCTTCTTTTATTTAATCTTCTCCACAATCCTAGGAGGTTGGGGCTATGATTTCTCCATCTTACAGGTGGGGAAACTGAGACAGAGGTTAAGTGACTTGCCCAGGGTCATACCATTAGTAAAGTGTCAGGCTAGATTTGAACCCAGGTCTTCCTAACTCCAGGCCCAGCCTCTATCTGCTGTGAAACCTCGATGCCTCTATGACTCTGTCACTTCTGGGTCGAACGTTTTGATATAATGAGCATGTATTGCACACCTACTGAGTGCTGGGTGTTATGCTGGAGATACAAATCATTTAGTCAGTCAGTCAGCAACCATTTATTAGATCTCCTTCGATGTGCCTGATAAGGTACGGGACAAATACCAAAGGGCCCCCAACAGACCCTGCCCTTGGGGAGCCTACATTCCACCCGGGCGACGTCCCATGTGCACAGAGAAGTAACTAGGAGTTCTGAGGAGCAAATGAAGAGGAGCAACAGAGAAATCCAGGAGGGCTTCTGGGAAGCCTCACCCCCTTGGGGTCTCCAAGTGTTTGCTAGGGCAGGGGCTGGGGGTGGGTCCCCCAGCAACACCCTCTCCTTCTCTGCAGGATCCCCCTGCGCAAGGTCCCTGGCTCACCTGGTGCCCTCCACCCACTGAGGAGCTGGAGGACTCCCCAGGCCCCTCTGCCCATGGCCCAGCCCATTGTTGAGATGCTTTCCAACTACTTGGACGTACGTGCCCGACCCCCTTCCCTCCGGGCCCATTCCCCAATGCCGTTGTCTCTCCTTCCCCCATTACGGCCTCTTCTCAGCGTCTTCTCTCTCTCCTTCTCCAAGCAGGCTCAGTATTACGGGGAGATAGGGCTGGGGACACCCCCCCAGAACTTCTCTGTCGTCTTTGACACAGGCTCCTCCAACTTCTGGGTCCCGTCTCGACGCTGTAGCTTCTTCAGCCTGGGCTGCTGTGAGAAGGCGGGAAGTGGGGGTGGGGAGGCAGGTGCGTGGGATGGGGGTGGGGTGGGGATGGTGGTGTTGGGTGGTCATGGGGCCTCCACAGGAGTCAAAAGCCCTGCTGTGCCTCCTGCTGTGTGGCCAGGTGACTCCCTTCCCTTTTCTGGGCCTGTTTCCTCTTCTCTCAAATAAGGGGCTTGGCCTAGCCGCTAGATGATCTCTATGTGTTCTGGGTGACCTTGGAAAAGTTCCCTTCCTGGGCTCTGTCACATCAGGGTGGTTATGGACTCCAAGGCTGCTGGGGGCCCTCTCCTCTCTGGGCCTGTTTCACTAAATCACAGCTTCTCCAGCCCAGAGAAGATCTCAGAGGTCATCGATTTGCTTCCACTCACTCTGTGCAAGGCCATTCTGTGGTAGTCAGCTCTCACCTCTGGGCAGTCTTTCCCAGTGCCTGCTCTCTGGGGCCTGGCAGAGCAGGTCTGCTGCCTCTTTCTGAGACGGTCAGTCCTTCAGGGAAGCCATCACCCTCCATGATCTTCTTTTGACTATTGACGAACGTCCCTGGTCAAGCCTCAGCTTGGTCCTCTGTCAGCTGGGAAGGCTGGGTGGGCCCTTCTGGATCTGGTGGCCTAATGCCAGGGCCAGGACCAAGGGGATGGGGTGAGGGACATCACAGAGACTCCCCTTAATGCCCCCACATCCCTTCATGGCCCAGGGTTCCATCGTCGATATGACCCCAAGGCTTCCAGCTCCTTCCGGCCTAATGGGACCCAATTTTCCATCAGTTACGGGACAGGGCGGCTGGATGGCATCTTGAGTGAGGATGTGCTGACTGTGAGTCAACCCAGCCATCTCTTGGTGGTTTGGGGGCTGGGGTCGAACCGTGGATGTCCTTCACTCCTACAAGGCCTTGGCCTCTGCCTCAGTCTCCTCGTTTGTAAAATGGGGGTGGGGTAATGACCATAGAACCTCCCTCTTAGGGCTGAGGTGAGGCTTGAATGATAGCAGACATAAAGGCCTTCCGGACAGTGCCTTGTGAAATGACTGATTAAGGAGGCGGGTGCACTGCCCGGAGGACGGCTTCCTAGGGAAAGACTTGTGATTGCTTTCAAGGGGGAGGGACTTCCTATGCGAACCTTGGAGTTTGCAGTGTGCCCCCTCCTGTCCCCCTAGATCGGAGGCGTTGGGGGGGCCCCCCTAGTTTTTGGAGAGGCCTTATGGGAGCCAAGCCTGGCCTTTGCACTTGCTCACTTCGACGGGATCCTCGGCTTGGGCTTCCCAGCTCTGGCCGTGGCCGGAGTGCAGCCTCCGCTGGACACGCTGATGGAGCTGGGGCTGCTGGACCGGGCCATTTTCTCCTTCTACCTCAACAGGTGCTGGCCTGGGATGGGAAGCCCCGCCCCTCCCTCCCCTCTGAGGAGAGCTCGCCTCTGGGGCAAATAACTCTCCCCTCATAGACTTAGGTAGTTTAACCCCCGTGTTGGGAAACCTTGGAAATCCTACCTGTTCCTTCTTGAGCCTCCACCCTTGCCCCTGCCCCTGGGGACCTGATCATTCTCCCCCAACCGTGCCCAGAGCAGCGGTTGAGAGGCAGGAGATCTGGATTCAAATCCTGACTCCCAGCTTTATTAGCTGGGTCGCTAAAGGCAGCTTACTTTCCCCTTCAATTCCCCGTCTATAAACGAGGGGGTGGGACTGAGCTCTCAGGTCACTCGGGCTTTAGAGACTCCGTTCTTGCCAAGTAGGGACCCTGAAGGAGTTCCGGGTGGAGAAGTGATTCTAGGAGGCTCAGATCCAGCTCTCTACATCCCCCCTCTTACCTTCCTGCCTGTCACCCGGCCAGCCTACTGGCAAATCCATATGGACCGGTGAGGGGCTTAAATGCCTGCTCCCCATGGGGCATGAGGCTGGGGGCCCGAACAGGGCCAAAGGCCTGAAAAGGCTGGCACCTGATTGCCTGCATGCCTGACTCCCCTGGAGTCTCTAAGGAAGGACGCCTGGGTCGGGGGCAGGGGAGGGGGAGGGCTGGAGGGGCAGGTGCCTGGGTCAGTCAGTGAGGGGTGGGGCTGGAGGGATGAGTGCCTGGGTCAGTGGGGGGGTGGGGCGGGGACTGGAGGGGCAGGTGCCTGGGTCAGTCAGTGAGGGGTGGGGCTGGAGGGATGAGTGCCTGGGTCGGGGGGGGGGGGGGAGGGGGGGCTGGAGGGGCAGGTGTCTGGGTCAGTTAGTGAGGGGTGGGGTTGGAGGGATGGTGCCTGGGTAAGGTGCTCATACCCTGTCTTCCTCCCTAGTGTGACTGTAGGCCACTCCTTGACTCTGTGCCCTAACGGCTGTGCTGCTATTCTGGACACCGGCACTTCGCTCATCGCGGGGCCCTCCAAGGAGATCCGGGCGCTGCACAAACTCATTGGCGGCTTTCCGCTGCTGGCTGGGGAGGTGAGACAAGGTGGGGGAAGGGAGAAGCTAGGGGCCCAGAACTCTGAGGCTCAGAGTGGAGGGTGAGGTGATAGGGCTGGGATCGTTTGTCCAACTGACATTTGCTCATCCTGACCCCTGTAAGAAGGGGGCTGAGCCACACTCGGACCTTTGGGTCAGGGATTATCCTCAGCATCCCCTCCAGGGGCTGGAGCGCTGTATCGCCCCCTGAGAAGGCACAGAGAGGAAACAGTTGGGAGATGAGATGGGGATGGCCGAAAGGAGAGACCCACTGTGAGGGGCACTGAGGAGGGAGACAGGCAGAAGCCCTGGGCGCTCTGCTGGCCGCTGAACGGAGATGGAAGGAAGGGCAGGGTGGGCCCTGGGCCCAGCGCCTTTCCAGGTGATGACGGAGTCCTGGAGATGGGGCGAAACAGGTGTATGGGGGTGGAAGGAGGGGAAATGCCCCCAAGCAGCTGCTGTGAGCTCCAACGGAAGCCATAGATGGGTGTCAGCTTTAAGTAGCAGACTCTGTAGAGCTTGGGGGGTGGGGCGGGGATGGGGCGTCTTGGGATGCCAGGAACCAGCTTCTGGGAAGGGATGGGAGACCAGCCTTTCCCGAAGAGGCCCCGCAGAGCCTGCTGTAAACCGGTCATTACGTAGAGCCCAGGACAGACTCAGAGACCCGTTGGCGAGAGGAGGCTGGAGAAGGGCCAGCTGAGGGGGAGGGGGGTTGAGCTCGGTCCAGCCCCCAGAAGGGGGGGGGCAGAAGGAGGGGAGCGGCGGATTCTGGTGGGAGCAATGGAGGAATGAATGGGGAAGGACGAGATGAGCGTGACACAGCAGAATGGACTTTTGCCCTCCCTTCCCCCCCTTCCCCCTGCAGTATCTGATCCCCTGTGACCGACTCCCTGCCCTCCCACCCATCTCCTTCCTGCTCGGTGGTGTCTGGTTCAACCTGACCGCCCAAGACTATGTCCTTCAGGTAGGGCGCTCACTTGAGGCTATTTACTCAAGTCACAGAAAATAGGCGGGATGTGCGGGTGGCCGTCTAAGTTTCTTGCACTAGGGGGCCGGACCTTGGGCGACTGCAGAGGCTGAGCTCCCATCGCCCTCCCGACCCTACTGACCAAAGCTGAGAAATACTCTTCCTCCCCCAGCACTGTGACGTCATAGAGAATTCAAGGAATAGGACCCGCGCATTCCCTGGGGAGAGGAAGGAATTTGGATTTTGGTGGGGGGGAAGGGGCTCTATGCCAAGGATGCGGCGGGTCCCCCCGGGTGAGGAATAGGCCAGTACCCTTGGAGAAGGGGGGAGGGGAATGACATAGGAGCAGCGGGCTGGGAGCTTCTGCTGACGTCAAAGCCCTTTGAACAAGGTCCGCCACCCCCCACCTCGCAGTGACGTCACCGAGCAACTGGGTGCGGGGTGTAGTCCAGTTATGAGGGGGAGGGGGTGGAGAAGATTAGCAATGCCACTCCAGGGGCCCCAGGGCACAAGACCAGGGTCCCCAAGAGCGACTGGACGCCCGGATGTGAGACTGGGGCCGCGTTTCTGGCCCAGAGCGAGCCCAGAACAGAGACAGTGCTTTTGGAGGGCGACCCTCGGGGGGCGGGGCGTGATGACCTGCTGACGTCCCTCCGGCTCCGCAGCAGCCGCCGGGGATGCTCTTGGGCTGCGGCCGGGGTGACCGCTGGGGGGGGCGGGCCTGCCCAGACGCTCCTGCCCTCGCCCCGCAGCTGGCCAGCGGCCGCACCCGCTTGTGTCTGTCCGGTTTCTTGGCGCTGGACGTGCCACCGCCCGCGGGCCCGTTCTGGATCCTCGGCGACGTCTTCTTAGGGTCCCATGTGGCTGTGTTCGATCGGGGGGCAGCCCGCGTGGGGCTTGCACGGGCGCGGGGGGTCCTCCCCGGCCCCTGAGCTGGGAGCGCCCCACCACCCCCCAAGTCCCCCAAATCCCCCCGTTTCCTCCAGGACCCCTTGAGCTGAGCACCGAGTCCCCCCCCCCACCGGGACCCCTGAGCGGGATGCACCTCGCACCCCTCCTCCAAGAGATCTCATGGGGGCCGCCTTGGGGTTCCTCTTTGGGTCGGCGCTCGGGGATCCTCTTCGGCTCTGCGCTTGGAGATCTCCGGGTTGGGGGGCTGCGGGGGGTAGTTTGCAGGCCGGGGCCAGGACGCGCCTCGCCTCTGCAATATCTTGCCCCCTCTTCTGCCTCCCCTCAACTGCCGAATAAAAAGCTGCGATGTGTCTTTTCCTCTGCGTCCTTCCCTTGGTCCCTCGCGCGCGCCCGCCCCGCGTGGGCGCCTGGCGCCTGCCCGCAGCCCGGTGGGGGTGGGGAAAGGGAGCGGCGGCTGAGAGCCAGGGAACTACACTTCCCGGCGTGCCTAGCGGCCGAGCCGCGGCCGGAGTGCAGGCCATTTCCGCCCGGAGCATAGTGGAAACTGTAGTCCCTCAGCCCGCAGCGCCTAAGCCTCTCTCTTCCGCCCTGGTCTGTGTAGGGCGGGCTCCCGGCTGACAGGTGGCTGGGCCGGCTCGCCCCTCCCCTGCTCTCCTAGCTCGGGATGCCAGGGTCCGCGACAGGGGTGGGGCCAGCAGCCTCCTGAGGCCCAGGGGTGGGATGGGGGTGGGTGGGTTAGGGTGGTCCCTCCCTCCCCCCACGGGTAGTGATGTCAGGCCCTCCCCCCAACTCCGGCCCCCTCCCCCTTCCCCCCACGAGCAACAGCCACCGCCCGGATCCCGGAGCCACCGGCCCGGGTCCGAGCCCCGCAGCCTGAGCCCCCACCTCTCCCCTTGCTCTCTCCTCCTGTCCCAGGGGCCAGGGCCTGGAGCCACCCCGCCCCCACCGTGAGTACGGGAGGAGGTTGGTGCGGGAGAGGGGGACCAAACTGAGGGTAGAATCTGGCTGGGTTGCGGTGGAGAGAAAAAGACTCCAGACTAAGGAAGGGGACATGGAGGTGGGGGAGGGGGACCATGGGGGTTAGCGCCGAGGCCCTGGGAGACTGGGCAGGAAATTGAAGTAAGCCCGTACTCAGGGGGTAACGGGAATGGAGTGATGGAGATACTGGGAGAGCAGAATGATGGGTGGGGGAAATGGGAACTGGAGACTGAGGAAAGGGCTGGAGACGAGACAGAGACTGCGTGGGCTGGGCAGGGAGAGCGGTCTGGGGGGGATGGGGGACAGAAGGGAGTTGGGAAGGAGTCAATGCCTGGGGTGGGGGGGGTCCGATGGATGGAGACGAGGAGGGGGAAGGGTCAGACGGAGAGGGGGAGAGAGATGGGGAGAGAGGGAGCTAGGCAAGGGGATTCTGAAGGCAGCAGACCCCAGGGAGGGGCCAGGGGAAAGGCACAGTTGATGAGGGGAGAGAGAGAGGGCATTGAATAAAAAGGAAGACGGGCAGTCCGAGAGGTAGCGGAGAGCGAGCTCTGGATTCGTTGCCAGAGGACCTGGGTTCCAATCCCGATTCTGCTATCGTTGCCTGTATGACCCAGGGCAAGTCAGTTGTCAAGTTTCGGATTTCCCGTTTGTAAAATGAAAGGGTTGGTCTCAAGAGATGATCTTTTCTGGGTCTAAAATTTGGTGAAGCTGGGAAGGGGGGAGGGGGAAGGAATGAGTGAGACAGTGGCGGACTGATGTCAGAAGGAAGAGATGGGGCTACGGTGGCAAAAGAGAAAGGCCAGATAGAAGAGGGGATGAGGGATGGGGGATGGGGGGCGGGGGAAGGGGAGAGATAGATGAAGCTGGGGGTGGGGTGAGAAGGGAGGACAAAGTGAGATGGAGAGAAACCACACTGAGATGGGAGGGAGAGGAGGTAGACCAAGTAGAATGAATTGGAAGGGAGGCAGGGAGAGAGGGAGAGTGGAGTGAGGGGCCATGAGGCAGTGCCAGGACTGGGAAAGAATGAAGGAGCCAGCCCAGTCCTGAGGAAGAGACCAGCCTGGGGGCTCAGGAGCCACAGGTGGAGAGAGGGGAACAGGGAAGAAGGAAGCAAGCATGGGAAGAAACCATCAGATTAGGGCTGGGGAGAGAGGGGGTTGATTGGGGAGCGAAGGAGCCTGAATGACCCAGGAGGGTAGGGAGGGACTGGAGGAATGGGGGAAGGGGAAAGGAGGAGAGCTGGGCTGAAGGACCTTGGAACCTGGGGTGGGGAGGAAGGAGGGAATTGGTGTCCAGGCTATCGGATACCCGGAATAAATGAGGGACTGGATAGGGGACTCCAGGGAAGACATGGGACTCAGAAGAGGAGAGGGAGACGGGAGGAAGGAAAGCAGATGTTGGTGAAGTGAGGATGGGGAGGCCAAGAATGAGGGACAGAGTTGGGAGAAGTGGGGAGAAGGAATTGGGATGGGGGATGGACTGAAAGGAGAGGAGGGGGGACAAAAGAGGAAGGTAAGAGGAGACTGGGGGGGTCGTCTCATCGGGAGAGGCTAGTTTAACAAGAGACCTTGAAGGAGGAAGACCTCCAGATATTTTTTTTGGCGGGGGGGGGGGGGGAGGGAGATTGTGGAGATGCTTCTTTCCCCTGTACCATCTAGATCCCAAACAGCTCAAACCCCTAGCAATCTCCAGGATTTCATCTCTTTGCCCCCTCTATCAGGGCTGCGGAAGGGGACCCCAGAGTCAAAAATCAATTTGAATTTCACTCCCGCGCCCACATCCCATGACCCTTTCTCCAGAATCTAGTCTTCCAGAAGCCCCTAGTCTAAAGCACCCATTTAATGTCCTCCCGCCCAGTCGTCTGGCCCTTCAGACCCTCTTCGTCTTCCCTCAGCTCTGTCCACCATTAGCCCTGCGTCCACTTCAGCACCACAGTGGGTCCACTTACTTCTCCGTCCCTGATACCATATCTTTATTTCTTTCTTAATTCTCATCTCCCCTTTCCCTCTTCCCCTCCCCCTTCCTCATTCCTCACTTTCTATTTCCCATCCGCTTTCTCTCCTCTCCCTTCCCCAGCCCACCTCCCCTCTTTTCCATTCTCCCTTCTCCCTATTTGCCCCCATTTCCTCTCCAGCCCCCTCCCCCTCTCACCGGAGGCAGTGACTTTGTTCAGTCCTGTGGTGTCGGGGTTGGCTGTGTTCCTTCGTTCTGGGGCGAGGGGAGCCAAGGACGCCTGGGTCCTGGAGGTGGGGGTGGTGTCAGCTCTTTCCAGTCCCCCAAGCAGACCGCGAGGAGGCATCCTGTTGGAGAATGAGAGTCAGACCCCAGAGGGGTTAGGGGCCAGTGGATGTGGGGAGAGAATCAATGCCTGGCATGAAGAGGACAGGGTCCAGATAGAAGGGGGAGCTCTGCATGCACGCGAAGAGAAGGAGGGGGGGCGGGAGTCCGGCAGGGCAGGGTTGGCTGGGGCCCTGCAGGGAGGCCACCCCCCCAACTCTGCGGTCTGGTAGTGAGCCAGAGTCCTCAGTGCGGACGAGGGGGGGAGGAGGGGAAGAGGAGTAAAAGACGCAGAGACAGAGAGAGAGAGAGAGCCGCAGAGGGAGATATAGGGACTCAGAGATGGAGATGGAAAGAAGGATGGTAAAAACAGAGCCAGAGAGGAAACATACACGAGCAAAGAGAGAGACAGGAAGACGCGAAGACTCAGGGAGAGAGAAATACAGAAGAGACAGAGACACAGAGAGACTACGAGACACATATATAGTGAGACAGAGATAACGGTAGATATTCTCAGAAACCGACCCTCGAAAGAGACAAATACGTCAGGAGTGAGGGATCCGGTCGGAAAATGAGGCCGGTCGAAAGGGAATGGGGGGGGCCCGTCTTGACCGCCCCCCCCTTCTGTTTCTCCCACCGCCCCTCCCTAGGTCCGCCTTCCAAGGGTGCCTCCGCCCCCTTTCCCTCCTCCCATCCTCTCAGCTCCGCCTTCGGGGCTGCGCAGCCTGCGGGCCGGCCCACCGACCCCTAGAGCGCCCCCACCAGCCCCCGCCCCCGAACTGAGAAAGGGCGGGGCCAACAGCCTGAGCCCCGCCCTCCCCTGGTGGAGAGCCCCGCCCCCTCCTCGCGCCTGCCTTTACCCACCCCCCCTCGCCCCTCTCCTCCAAGATCCACCCCCGCCCCCGGGGGGGCCCTGGCCCCGCCCCCCGCCTGGGCCCCGCCCCCCAACCCTGGGCGCCCCCGCCCCCTCCAATGCTGAGCTCAGTCTGTGTCTCCTCCTTCCGCGGGCGCACGGCGGCCAAACAGCCGCAGCAGCCGCCGGCGCAGCCTCCTCCCGCTCCTCCTCCTCCTCCGCCTCCGCCTCCTCCTCCCGGCCCTTGTCCCTGTCCCTGTCCCGGCCCCGGCCCCTGTCCCTGTCCCTGTCCGGGTCCCTGCCCCGGGCCCGTTCCCTCCTCCCCCGACGCCGGCCCCGGGCCCGGGTCCGCCTCGGCCCCGGGCCCCGGCCCGGCTCCTCCTGGGCCGCCCGCGGGGGGCGCGCCATGCCCCGGGGGCCCGGCCATGGGGCGACACGGCGGCGGCGACAGCGACAAGATCGTGATCAACGTGGGCGGCGTGCGCCATGAGACGTACCGCTCGACGCTGCGCACCCTACCCGGGACGCGGCTGGCCGGCCTCACGGAGCCGGGGGCGGCAGCCAACTTCGACTACGACCCTCGCAGCGACGAGTTCTTCTTCGACCGGCACCCGGGCGTCTTCGCCTACGTGCTCAACTACTACCGTACCGGCAAGCTGCACTGCCCGGCCGACGTGTGCGGACCCTTGTTCGAGGAGGAGCTCGCCTTCTGGGGCATCGACGAGACCGACGTGGAAGCTTGCTGCTGGATGACCTATCGGCAACACCGCGACGCTGAGGAGGCGCTTGACTCCTTCGAGACCCCCGAGCCGGCCGCGGCCGCCGGAGGGCCGGGGGGGCCTGGGGCCGGGCCCGGAGGGCTAGGAGATGATGAAGCGGGCGGCTTGGACGCTGCTGGGGCCGGAGGGGAGCTCAAGAGACTCTGCTTCCAGGATGCGGCCGGCGGGGCCGCCGCTGGGCCCGGGGGGGCTGCGGGGGCGACGTGGTGGCGCCGCTGGCAGCCCAAAGTGTGGGCGCTCTTCGAAGACCCCTACTCGTCCCGGGCGGCCAGGGTAAGGAGGCCCCCCCCGCCCCTTCCGGGTACTTGCCATCCCCTCCCCCCCAACCCTGGGAGATTCCGCGGTGCTGCCCCTCACCACAACCCCCGAAGCTGAGCTTCTCTGGTCCTCAGGATGCATCCCCTCCAAAGTATACAGACCCTACCTCCAGCCTCCTAGCAAGGGTCCCCCGAACAGAGCGTTCCTCCCCCTCCCCCTCAGCCCTAGAGATCCCTCCCTGCCCTAAAGCCCGCGGCCCAGATCTGCTGCTACCCAACTAATCTATAACCTCTGGAAGCCTCTCTCGATTCCCAAGGCCCAGATACGTCAGCTGCGGGATCCCCTTTACCCACGAAGACCCGCCCCCTCCTGCATCCTGAATCCCTTGCCCCTTTGAAAAACTTTAGATGACTTTTCGCCCCCTCCCCCCACTTCTGGAGTGCTCTCTTTCTGAAGTCCGGAGAACCCTGGACTCTTCCCTTCCCTCTACTACCGAGATCTCATCCCAAGTCGTATTGGAGGGAGGGAAGAATCTGGCCGTCTCTTTGTGTCCAAGAAGGGGATGAGGAAAAGGGGAAGGGAGAGGATAGTCGGGTATTTTCTAGGGGAGATGTCACCCCCTCCAGGGCCAGGGGAGTCGGAGGGTCAGGAGCCCGGTGGCGGCTGTCCGTTCCCCTCCCCCCAAGGGCTGGCTGCCTCCCGGGCCAGGAAAGGACAGGGAGCCACCGCAGTGCCGCATCCCTCTTCCCCCTCCCTCTTTCTCCTTCTCCTCCCCCCCGGGGGGCTGCGTGGAGGAGGCGGCTTGTATTCCCGAGGAAGTTAAGTCCCAGAGAAACGCTGAGTATGCAGGATTGGGGGAGGGGGGAGGAGGATAAGGGACACGTGGCTCTTAGATTACCCCCCCCTCCAGTGACCTCTTTTCGGGAGAACTCTTGGGGGGCGGGGCCTCCCCTCCCGCTCGACCCTCACCCCTTTCGTCCCTCTGCTATCCCGGAGAGATGGAGTTAAACCCGTTGGGGGTGCGGTGCCACTTCTGAGGCTGCGAACTGCGTGGGGCTCCCATTCCTCCCTTGCTCCAGTTCTCCCCTTCCTTCCCTTCTACTCCGGCCGGGTTGGGAAGGAGTTAAAATGGGGGGGCGGGGGACGGGGTTCGGAGGCTCCGCAGCTGCGCAGTGCGTCTCCGGTGGGGATGGGGTTAAGGCCAAGCTAACGTTGCGGCTGCGCAGTGCGGCGGGAGCTGTCCGCGGTTCTGGCCCCTCCCCGCCCCCACTGCAGTGCCGCAGCCTTCGCCGTGGGGGGTGGGGGGGGTGGGGAAAAAAAGGAGTCCTGAGCATGCGCACTGCGGCGCCCCATCACCCAGCTCACTGCGGAGAATACGGGGGGGGGGGGAAGGGAAAGGGGGCGGGGCGGGAAAGGCAGCACAAAGAAGTAGTGGAGATATGCACTAGCCCCTTACCCAGATAGGGAAAGGGACTGGGCCAAGGTCACACAGCCAGTTACTGTCCGAGCCCGGGCTCAGACCCAGATTTTCCACACTGCCTACAGAGAGGCAGGCAGCGCACAGAGTTTGGAGCACAGAACTGAGCCCCCAACGTCGCCAGACACCTTCTGTCTCAGATGCCAGGGTCCCCCATCTCATCAACTCCATGAACAAAGGGCATGAGGGAGCATAGGGGTGAGGGGGTGGAGGGAAGACAGCAGGGCTGCTCACAGCCAGTAGGCCAAGGGAACCTGTCCCTCTCCTTGCCCTAAACCAAACTCTGGGATCTCTCAGAAGCTGGAGGGAGCAGGACATAGGAATTTCTGAGTGGACCTGAGGGACCTACTGGACGGCCTTAGATCTCTAGAGAGGCAGAAGCTTGTGGGAGTCTGGAAGCTAAGATCCATGAAAGGGGCTGCAGGCTGCACATTTGGGTCTGAGGGGAGGTAGGGGCCTGAATATCCGGGTCCTTGAGGGGACTTGGGGAGAGAGCTAAGGTTGAAGGAGGTCTGGTTGTTTGGTTCCCTACATGGGAGTTGGCATGAGTGTGGGTAGAGGGTCCAGCTCAGGCTCCTGGGTCACCCTCTTCTTTTCCCTTCCCCCTCCTGCAGTATGTTGCCTTTGCCTCCCTCTTCTTCATTCTCATCTCCATCACCACCTTCTGCCTGGAGACCCACGAGGGCTTCATTCACATCCACAACAAGACGGTGACCCAGGCGTCCTCAGTGCCAGGTGAGCCTCCAGAGAATGTGACCAACGTGGAAGTGGAGACGGAGCCCTTCCTGACCTATGTGGAGGGCGTATGCGTGGTGTGGTTCACCTTTGAATTCCTCATGCGAGTCACCTTCTGCCCGGACAAGGTTGAGTTCCTTAAGAGTAGTCTGAACATCATTGACTGCGTGGCCATCCTCCCCTTCTACCTGGAGGTGGGCTTGTCGGGGCTGAGCTCCAAGGCTGCCAAGGACGTACTGGGTTTCCTGCGGGTGGTCCGCTTTGTGCGGATCCTCCGGATTTTCAAGCTGACTCGACACTTTGTGGGGCTTCGGGTGCTGGGACACACGCTTCGAGCCAGCACCAATGAATTCCTCCTGCTCATCATCTTCCTGGCTTTGGGAGTGCTCATCTTTGCCACCATGATCTACTATGCGGAGCGAATTGGGGCTGACCCGGATGACATCCTGGGCTCCAACCACACTTACTTCAAGAACATCCCCATCGGCTTCTGGTGGGCCGTGGTTACCATGACAACCCTGGGGTATGGAGACATGTACCCCAAGACTTGGTCAGGGATGCTGGTGGGGGCACTGTGTGCCCTGGCAGGCGTCCTCACCATTGCCATGCCCGTCCCTGTCATCGTCAACAATTTCGGCATGTATTATTCACTGGCTATGGCCAAACAGAAGCTGCCGAAGAAAAAAAATAAGCATATTCCCCGCCCCCCCCAGCCGGGCTCACCCAATTACTGCAAGCCTGAGCCCCCTCCCCCTCCACCCCCAGCTCCTGGGCTCCCCCACCATCACAGTGGCCTCAGTCCTCCCCCACCCGGATCCTACCCAACGGGCCTGCCTGGGCCCCATGGCCATGTGCATCCAGGGCTTTTAAGGGGAGGGGCAGGGGGGCTTGCTGGAATGGGCCTGCCCCCTCTGCCTGCCCCTGGAGAGCCTTGTCCATTGGCTCAGGAGGAGGTGATTGACATCAACAGGGCAGGTGAGGAAGGGGGTGACAAGGGGCTGAGGGGGAGGAGGGAGAGGGGAGGAAGTAGACAGAAAAGGGCCCAAGGGGGAGAGAGGGTCACTGCAAGAAGAAGAAAAAAGTAGTCATGGAAAGGTGGTCACTGAGATCAAGAGAGTTGATCAGAGCTGGGATGAGTCACTGTGGGGTGGTCACTGTGAGAGAAGGTCAAAGCCAATCAGAGGCACAAAGGGATCATCCCAGAGATAGAGACTGTGGCACAAATAGAGGGAGATACAAGGATGGTCACAGAGACAGAGACTCACAGAGATGGAGGGAGATAGAGGGGTGGTCACAGAGATGGAGGGAGACACAGGGTGGTCACTGAAAGATAGACTCTTACAGAGACAGGTACAGAGAAGCAAGTATAATGGCCATCACAGAGGAGGGACACAGGAAGATGGTCAGAGACAGATTATCATGGAGATAGACAAAGAAATGATTAGAGACAAGACTATCACAGAGATGAAGAGAAACAGGAATGGTCTGAGAGACAAACTGACTCAGAGACAGGAAAACAGTTTGTTCAATAAGAGACAGAGGATTTCACAGAGACAGAAGGAGATGCAGAGTGATGGTCAGAGAGAAGGGCTGAGATGGAAAGACAGAAGGGTGGTCAGAGATAGACTATGCCAGAGGAGAGAGACATAGAGGGGTGATCAGAGACAAATTACTATCACAGAGATGAAGAGAGATGCAGAGGGATGGTTGCTGAGAGATAGAATATCACAGAGATGGAGAGACAGAACTGCAACAGGTTGTATCCAGCCCAGCAAGCACTTATTAAGCACCTTTTGTTGCAAAGCATCCTGCAAGTTGCTGGGGACACATGGACAAAGTGAAATAATCCCTGCCCTCAGAGCTTACATTTGGGGAGGGTGGGGTAGGATGCAACGTACCCAGATATGGATCTACATGATAATTTGAGGAGGAAGGAAAGAGAGCAGGTTGGAGAGGTTTGGTTTCCCAGTTGGTAAACTGAGTCTCAAAGGAATCCCAGGATTCTGAGAGATGGGAGGGAAGAGCCACTCCTGGCAATGGCCATAGACCCAGTTGGAGAAAGAGTTATAGAAATATCAGGGAATATCAGGGAAAGCTACTGAGATACAGAGGAATTGTCCCTAGCAACAGAGATACACAGAGATGATCGGGGGGAGAGATACAGAGACACCCACTGAGAGACAAGAAAAGGTATATGGATTGTCAGCGAAGCAAGAGACTGAGACATTGAAAGATGGTCATGGAGACAAAGAGGCGATCTACCACCGAGCCAGAGAAACAGGCCAGAAAAAGAAATGGTCCTGGAGACCTCAGTGATGATTATCAGGACAAACACCAAGCAAGAGAAGCAGGCACCAAGACAGAGGCATAGATTCTGGAGAAGGTGGCAGGGAAAGAGATACGGGGTGGTAACTGACAAAAGACAGGGGTGGTCATGGATAAAGGGACAAACTCAGCCTGACAGCCTCAGAGAATGAAGAAACAGGGGTCGCAACAGAGAAGGAGAGGGACAGACGCTGTGGAAGGGGTCTCTGAGAGCTCTTGGCTTCTATGGAGGCTAGAAGGGAGAGGGAAGGAGGCTGGGGGGCAGCTAACCAGAGCAATGAAAATGAGGGGGCCTCCATCCCTTCCCCTTCTTTGCTTAAAGTAGGTCAGTCATGGTGGTTGGGGGGGGAGAGAAAAGACTGAGCAGCCCAGTCCCTGCTCCCTTAGCAGCTGACCCACATTCACACCAATTAAAAATAACTCGAGTCCCCCTTCCTGTTTCCCTCCCCCTCCTCCCACTCCTGCATCCCATGTCCTCCCCCAAACCCTTACCTCTTTCTTCAGGTCTGTACACCTTCATGGCCCTTCCTGTCTTCCTAATCTCCCTTCCCATCCCCCCTTATGCCTGAACACCTTATTAGCCATGTCCTGCCTACATCACCTCCCCTACCCCCATCTGCACTCCCCTGCCCCCATCTGCAGCCCCGCCCCCATCTGCACTCCCTCCCCCATCACCTCCGCTGCCCCTATCTGCATTCCCTTCCCCCATCACACACCCCCGCCCCCATCTGCACTCCCTCATACCTAGAGAACTGCCAAATGTTCCTGTTGGAAGGCCCATCTAAGGCCATCTGGCCCAATGCATACCTGGACCCAAATCCCTGCAATAGCATGGCCAGGAGGGGCTCACCTGCCCTTGGCTTGAGGATCTCCAGTGAGGGGAGCCAGTGTTCTGGTCAGCCCAGTCCACTTTGTGGCAGGTCCAAGGGCTGCTCAGGGCATTTTCCTTCCTTAAAGACTTAATTGGCTTCTTTGTCAATTTGTCCCTACTTCTTTGCCCCCACTTACTCCTGTCGGTCGTTTGGGGCCAAACAACCCAAGTCAACTCTGTCTTCCACAAGACAGCCCTTCAAATACTTGAAGGCAGCTGGCATGTGTGTCTCCCCTCTCCATTACCCCATCCCCCAGCCTTCTCTTTTTCAAGCTAAACAGTCCTGGTTCTTTCCTTTTTTTCCTTTTTGTTTGGAGGGGGGAAGGCAGGGCAATTGGGTTTAAGTGACTTGCCCAAGGTCACACAGCTAGTAAGTGTGTCAAGTGTCTGAGGTTGGATTTGAACTTAGGTCCTCCTGACTCTAGGGCTGGTGCTCTACTCACTGCACCACCTAGCTGCCCCAGTTCTTTCCATTAATTCTCCTAGGGGTGCCATAGACCATAAACCTCCTTCACCATCCCTGGGACTCACTGCACACCTTCCAGTTTGTCTGAGTCCTTCTTCAAAGGTGGCAACC
The DNA here is from genome assembly GCF_011100635.1 of Trichosurus vulpecula. NCBI lineage: Eukaryota > Metazoa > Chordata > Mammalia > Diprotodontia > Phalangeridae > Trichosurus > Trichosurus vulpecula. The sequence continues at coordinate 3,977,846 of NC_050574.1, read as the reverse complement.
TTTGCCACCTGATCAAAACTGATCATAAGGGCAGAGAATAGCCAGACTGGCATCTGGTACCCAGCTCCTCTGCCCAAGAACCATTCACTTTGGACGCTCATACCCCCTCATTGATTCATATTGCCCTTTCAATCCACCAGAAGCAAATTTATCCTTCACCCTTGGAGGAAAGTGCTATTAAGATCTCCCATTTTATAGGTGATGAGGCAGAATTGAAGGGACTTGCAGGTAGGAAGTATCTGAGGTCAAATTTGAACTCAGGTCTTTTCTGACTCCAGGCCCAGCACTCTGGTGCTCCCTAGCTGAGCTAAGACCCTCCATTTTTAAAATTCGTATGAGCTGCCCTCCAGCCACAACTCCCCACTTCTAACTTGTGGGGTTGACCTTTTGAAATCATGTTGATAGTTAATAGTTTCCACTTCTCCTGATTGAATTTCCTTCTCAGCCCAATGCTTTAACCTAGTTATTTTCAAACTTCGGTCTCAGAACCCCTTTACACTCTCAAAAAATTATTGAAGACCCTCCCCACCCCCAGGACCTTTTTGTTTATGTGGGTTACATCTATCTATATTTATCACAGTATAGTAGAAATGTAAAAGGCTTGGTGCTGTTGTGAAAATAGCTTGGACCTCTCAGGCTCCAGAACTTACTTAGCCTTTTAGTCGAGTCTTGGATCCTGTCTCTTTCATCTGCAAATTCAATGTGCTTGCCTGGTGTGCTTTATCTCAGCCACTGATGAAAATGTTAAGCAGCACAGATCCCCGGGGCACTCCACCCGAGACTGCCTGCCTGGGTGACATTGAACCATTAATTACTGACTGCTCCTCAGGTCTGGCCAGCTAACCAGTCCCAAATCTATGTTTAGCTCAAAATTCTATCTTTTCCACAGTAGCAGTAAGACTTTGTCAAGTGTTTTGCCCAAATCTAGGTAAACAGCACCTCCTGCATTCACCTGATCCACCAGTCTTCTAAGTTGTCAAAGCAGGAAATAAGATTCTTCCAGCCTGACCCGTGATTCTGACAGCAGCCAGGCTGGCTCTTCCTTTGCTCCATCCCCCCTCTTAGCACCCTCACACCCTCACAAAATCACCACACCTCTTAAAGCAGCCCAGCTGCTTTTGGACAGCTCCCCATTCACCCTCCAGCCTAAATGGGCTTTTCTGCAGCTGCCTCCGCTGTCCTGGCTCTGCCCAGTGGAATCCCCCTTCTGCAGGGTGGCCCTTGTGTCCTCTCCTGGCAGCAAATCCCAGAACTTGAGAGTTAGAACAGACCTCAGTGAGCCCTCACTGACACTCCTCACTGGGCAGATGAGTCCCACAGAGCCACACAGGAAGTATGATGTGAAATTTGAACTGCGGTCCTATGGCTCCAGAGCTAGGGCTCTTCCCCCTTCTGAGCTGCTACTCATGCCATTGCTGGTCGAAGGAGTCTGACCAATCCCACCTGGGCCATTGACTCATGGTGGGACCTAGACAAAGCCCTTCACTGTGGGAGGGCTTTATTTTTTATTTATTTATTAATATATAATAATAATAATATATTATTTATTTATTATTTATACACACATTATACTGTGTGTATAATGAGGGAGATGGACCATCTATGGTACCTGCCCCCTCCAGATCTAGGGTCCTGTGGTCCTAAGCCCTCTTCCATGTGACAGTCCCTTAGATTCTTAAAGATGAGAATCTAAATTTCCTCAGCCCTCTCTTGACCAGGCTAGACTTGCCCGTTTCCTGCAATAGGATCTCTTTATGTCATAAGCTCTAGAGGCTCTTCACCATCCTGGTGGTGACCCTGGGGATACCTTTGGTGTCTGGCCATGCCTTGTATGTATCCCGTCCTGCCACCCCCACACCACCCCCATCCCTCTCCACTCACTGTGCCCTGTGATCCTTCATGCCTCATTCCTCCCATCACAATGCCTCCTCCCTTAGACTTCCTTTTACCTTCCCACCCTCTTACACCCCATTGTCTCACACTTCACCTGCGCTTAATACATACACCCCAAACCCCTTCCTTTCCCTATCCTTCTTCCCCTTCTTCTTGATTCCAGATCCCTCTCTTTCCTCAAAGTCCTGGTATTTTTATCTCTGTCTCTGTCTGTCTCTTTCTGTCTCTCTGTCTCTCCTCCTCTCTCTTTCCCTCACCTCCCTCCTTCCTCTCTGTTTCTCTCTCCTTTCTCTTCCCCTCCCTCTCCCTCTCTCTGTCCTTTCTTTCCTCTTCCTCTTCTCCCCCACTCCTCCCACCCTTCCCCTTCTCCCTCCCATCCTCTTCCCCCCCTGCCCCCCACCACTAAATGACTTTGTCTAAGTCACTTTCCACCTCCGAGCCTCCATTTCGTCATATGAAGGATGGTTATTATTCTGTGACTCCTTCCTACTCTTGAACGTAGACATAGAGCTGAAGGTCCATTGAGTACCTTCCCCCCATTTGACAGGTGAGGAAACTGAGGCCTGGGCAATGAAGAGTCCCTGGCCCAGGTCACAGAGGGAGGAAGCGGCAGAACCCCGGTCCTCATCTGCCTCCCCCTCTCTCTGGACCCAAGTTTCTTATGTAGAACACCGGGCTCAGACCTGGCAGCCTCTGAAGTTCCTTGCTGCTCTGATCCTCAAGGATTCCATTAATTCTGTCTCTCTCTATTCCTTTCATCCCTCTGTCTCCTCTGTTCACCCTCCCCACTTTTCCTCTGGGGAACCAGACCCTCGCCCCAATGGGGACCCGGCAGCTGCTGCCCTAGCTCATGAGGACTGCCCTGCAATTGACCAGGCAGCCCTGTCCCCAGAAGACAAGAGTCCCATCACCCCTGGGAGCCGTGGCCGCTATGGACGAGACCGGGCGTGCTTCTTGCTGGCTGATTACACAGCTTCCCCAGATGGCTCCATCCGAAAAGGTGAGACCCCCTCTCCCTGCCTAGGACCCCTTTCCCCATCCCGAGGTGCCCCTAGCCCCCAAAAGGTCCCCCTGGGAGAAGAAGAGAAGGGCACGGGGAGGGGGTAGAGATTGGGGACAAGGAAGAGACTTTGCTGCCATCCTCCCCCCGCCCACCCCGTGGGGCCCCACTCCTGCTGCCACCTTCCCTTTATCCCTGTTCCCCTCCTCCCCTCCAAGGCTGCCTCACCACTGCCCCCCTCATCTATTGTTTTGTTCCATCTCCATCCCTTCCCACCTTGATTCCCTGGCCCCTTTCTGCTACCTCCCCCCCAAAAAACTCAGCCACCAGTGCCCCCCCGCCGCCCCCCCCGGACTGGCGGAAGCCTGGCCCACCCGGCTTTCTAGCCGACCTCAACGCCAACGCTGCGGCCTGGATCCCCCCCTAGCTGGACGCCCCCCCAGTCCCCCTGGTAAGTGATCCCTGGCTGGCTGTCCAGGCTCCTCTCTCACCCCTTGGGACCAGCTTCTCCCTGACTAACACCCACTGTCTCCTGACTGACCAGCTGCCAGGCCTTTGGCCATTACCTGCTCCTACCACCTAACTCATGCCCTGGGTCTTCACCAAGCACCACAGGCCCAGCCACACAACTCATCCCCTAAAGTCACAGAGCCCAGAACTAACGAGCCCCACCTCTGCTAGCCTCACCCCAATGACCTCACTGTCCTCCAGCCTTTCCTGCTAACCACTCCCCCAAGTGCCCCTTTCTCTTTCCCTCCCTTCATGTAGCAATCTCCTCATTGAGTCCTCAGCCCCCTCATGTCATCATCCCCAACTTCCCCTTCATCTCCATCTCATCCTTGCCCTCCGCACCCCTCCCTGTCTCCCTCCCCCTCCTTTACCTTCTTTCCTGCTGGGCCCCCAAATCCTGACCCTGCTCTCTCTTTCTGTTGTGTGGCCTCTGGCTCACCCTCCAGGGAGTGGGGTGGGATGTGGAGAGTTGGGGTGGGGTCTGGGTGGGGCTTGGGTGGGGGGCAGTCTTCAGTGACTCACCTTCCTTTCCCTCTGATGCCAAGATCCATTCACTGAGCACAAATATTGGCCGGAGCAGATGGGCCAACTGGATCCTCTGCCTAGTTCCTTCCTGCCCCTGCCTCCCCATGTTTGACCTGCCCTGTGCCTCCCAACCCCAGTTCATGTCATCTCCCTTTTCCCTCCCCCTCCCTTCCCTCCTTACCTCCCCCAGTCGCCCCAGATGCTCCTCCTATATTTGGTGTCTCTGGCCACCCCCATTTTGCTGCTCTTCCTCTACTCCCCGGAAACCACCACAGAGGAGGAGGATGGAGCCCCAGGGGTTTCTCCCCCACCCCCAACAGCAAGGCAGTGTTGGGGGGCCCCCCTCCACCCCCCTGTGACTCTGTGTTTCTGTCCCCAGCTCTTGTCACCGCCTGAGACCTCTCGAGATTCGTGGGCCCCCCCCTGCCCCTCTCCCCCAGGTCAGCAGCTGGGATTGGCTGGGAGGGGGCCCCCACTGTAACACACCCCTAGAGCCTTCTAGACAACCCTCCTACTGCTAAGAAAATTCCAGGTACCCCTTGAGCACTCTCAGGATACACCCTCTAGAGGCCATAAGACAGTCTTAGAAGCTTCAAAATATCCTCCACAAATGCCCTTAGAACCTCCCAAACCTCCAGCCCCACAGGATGCTCTCAGACTCTCCAAATTACATACTTAGAAGTGCCCCCCATCAGGTCCTTGGTCACAGCTCTAGAGCTGAAAGGGCCTCGGGCAGTAAAGGAGGGACAGGTCCCCCAAATAGCCGAGCCTGGTGGGGAGCAGGTGCCCTGCTGCCAAAAAAGTGCTTGGGTCCTTCTGCTGTCCTGATTTAAGGTGCCAAGCAGCTCTCAAAGCCTTCCTGATGCCTGAGACACTTGTTATTACTGTGGGCCCCTGGGAGCCAGCCACCTTTGGCCCAAGAGGACCCCATCCCCTTTCCATCCATTTCCCTGCCATAACCTTCAGCTGCACCCGGGATCCTGACCGCCCTTCCTTGATCTTTGGCCCCAATCCCAACCCTCCTTTTGACAGCTTAATTGGCCTTCCCAATGGGATGCTTCGCCCATCCCTTCCCATGGCCTCCTGCCTCCATGCCCTTGCCACCCCCTCCAGTCCTCCAGCATGTGTTCCGACCCAAGGGGAGGAGAGACTGACCGGTGCCCTGTCCCACTCACCCACACCTGCAGCTTCATGCCCATATCACCTCATCATTCGCCTTCTGCCCGTCCCCCCATCTTAGGCAATGGAACCTGGGGTAGGGAACAGGCAGGGAGAGGGCTGAAGGGGAGTGGGGAGGGCCACGAGCTCCAGTCTGCCTCCTAATCCTGCATCTCTTCCCCCCACCCCAATGTCTCTGTCCCCCCTTTCTGGCATTGACTGTTTCTCTCTCTCTCTCTCTCTCTCTCTCTCTCTCCCTCTCTCTCTCTCTCCCCCCTCTCCCCTCTCCTCCTTGTCTTGCTCTCTCTCTTTCCATTTCTCTCCATCTCTCTCTTCTTTGTTTTGTTCTGCTTCTCATTGCTTCGGACTCTGTGTATCTCCATGTCTATCTCTTGGCCTCCATCTCTGGATCCTTGTCAATCTCTCTTTATTCATGTCTGAATGCCTGTATATCTCCGTTTCTGTGTCTGTGTCTTGGTCCTTCTCTGTGTGTCTCTCTATCTGGTCCCATCCATCTCTTGAACCCCATCTCTCTCTGTGTCTCTGTTTTGTCTCTCTTTCTTTGGGTTTGTCTCTTGGTCCTGATATATCTGGGCCCCTGTTCATTTCTTGGTCCTTGTCCCTTCCTCCATCCCCCTCTTCTTTGTCTCTGACCCCTCCCGTTCCCACTCCCCCAGGTTATGAGAAGTCCCGCAGCCTGAGCAGCATCGCGGGGCTCAGTGGGGTGTCCCTGCGTCTTGCCCCCCTTGCCACTCCTCCTGGCTCCCCAAGGGCTGCCCGCCGTGCCCCTCCTGCCCTGCCCTCCATTCTCTAGCCCTCCTTCCCCCTCTTTGGGGGGACTCAGGGGTGGTGGGGGATGGTTCCAGGTGTAGGGGTGGGGGTGGTATTTTTTAAAGGGTCACAAACAATATGCAATTGATATGACCGCCAGCAAACCCCCAGACACCCTCCCCACTTCCTCTAGGCCCCCAAGAAGGAGGGGGCAGAGCCTCAGTACCCCCCCCAAAAGCCTTCTCAGGTCTCCATGAGCCATATCGCCCCTCCCAAATCCACACGCTCATTGAAATGTGTAAATAAGTGAGAACTGCGCTGGTTAACTTTGGGGCACCCTTTTGGCTGCCACACATTTTCCGAGGCAGCCTCTGTCCTCTTCCATCTTTGTGCATGTCTACCCTAGAACCCCAATTCTCTGCAAGAGCAATAAGCTGCCTCTGGCCGCATGCAATGTCCCACCTGAGACCACCTGGGTGTTGGGGGGGCCATCTATCCCATGGGCCTTCCTTGGTCACCTTATCCCCAGCCTGGAGTAGAAGGAGCTACGGCTTTTATTGCAAATCAAAGACAGAAAGGTCTTTGGGTGGGATGGGGGTGCCAAGGCCCTGAGAGGGACTAGAAGTGGATCTGGGGAAATCAGGGGTTTTTACCTTTTAACGGTAGTAGTAGTGAGTGTTGGGGTGAAATGTGGTGTGTGTCCATGTTGCTAGCCTACGGAAGGTGATGAGCCATGCACAGGGATGTGGTGGGGTAGTGCTGTATAGATGTGTGTGTGTGTGTGTGTGCGCGCGCGCGCGTGCACGTGCATGTGTATGTGTGTGAGTGCATGTATGTGTACATGGATCATGATAGTGAGCATGAGACTTTCCAGGATTGGGTCACTCCATCTCCCTGACCCACCTCCCCCTGGAAGGGAATCGGCTGCCCCTCCCAGCGTCTTCCTGTTCTCAATCGCTCCCCCACCCCCACATTCTAACTCTGGAGCTGCTGGACTGAATTCATGGACTGGATTGACTCCCTCCCCCGCCATGTGTACTCTCATGCCCAAGCTTGGGGAATGTCCTCAGGGAGGACTGGAGCTCCCTGGGCCTCGTAGTCTTCCTCATCTATTCTCCTCACCTGGAGCAGATCGTGGGGACTGGGTCTGCATGTGCATGAGCTCCCAAGAGATCCTCTGTTCCATGTCTTCTCCACCCCCTGAAACCCCACATCCCAGTGGGGGTGGGGAATGGGACTTGTGGGACACAAGGGAAATCTCTGGGATGTCCCCAAACCCCTGCCTGAGGCTAGGCTCCTAGAGCTGCTTCATCAGGGACCACCAGATACTCCAAGGCATCATCACTACCTTCCATGCACACAACCAGATTGTGCAGTGTGTGGCACACTCTCCTCCTCCTAGCCTGTGTGCGCTCTCTCTCTCTCTCTCTCTCTCTCTCTCTCTCTCTCTCTCACACACACACACACACACACACACTGGTTGCCTGGTGGTCTTCTCCTACATCCCTCCCTCCACTTCCATTTTCCAGGAGGAGGTTGGGCTGTCGCTGGTGGCTAGATTCTGGGGCAGAGTTTCTCCCTCCATAATCTTGTGACCCCCAGTTAGTTCTTCATGTGCCTGCCCCCCCCCCCCAGCCAGCCTGGCCACAATATCTCAGAGGTAGCTGCGCTCAAACACTGTTTTGCACATTGAAGCTTCCAGGTCTTTCCGGAAGCCCTCTTCTGGGTTCTCTGATGTACTCTTTGACAATTTCTCTCCCCCAAGTTCTCCAAGGACACCCTTGCCCCATCCCCAGCCCAGCATTGCATTGTCTGGCCATGGTCTTATTGTTAACTGTGCTCATGAATGGTCCCAGACCTCCCCTCACTAGGCTTCCAACTCATCTCCACCATCACCAAAAGGCAGCCGTCATATGTCACCCCCCACCCTCAAGGGATGTGGAATGTATAGTATCACTTCCCTAGAGTTCCCGGAGAAAGTGCAATTCCCCCCAGTGCTGGGGGGTCACTAAGTTGGTAAGCCGATTGCTCTCCCTGTGCCCCATGCCCTGCATGGACCCAAGCCCAGGACTGGCCTGTACCCCTCTTCTCTAGCTCCTAGACCCGCAGAATTTGCCCCATATTCCTCTCTCCTCTGGGGGAGGGGCAGGGAGTTTCTCCTTATGCAATGTTTCCTATGCAAGGGGCTCCTTGGACACCCCCACCCTCCTCTGCTCTTCTATCCTTTTCCCTTGCTACTGAGCCTGGAAGATCAGGGTTGGGGGCAAGAAGCCAGGGTTCTTTGATGATTAATGTTACCATGGATGCCAAATCCCTGGCTGGGAACCTCAATGGAGCTGGAAGTGGCTGGAAGGAGGGCATGCCTGGGTCCCGGATGGGGAAGGAAGAGAAGTAGGGACTATCGTGCCAAAGGGTTAAACATTCTCCAACACCACCCGTTCCATACACACATATATACACATACACATCCTCCCTCTCCCGGGTTTTAAGACTTGGAGAGTTTGGAGGTCCCTCTTAAAAGATCCTCCCCCTGATCCCCACCCCCAACAAAGCTTTCAGTTAGCTTTTTACAAAAATAAACTTCAATACAACTTTATTTGGGGAGTGTGGGATTTGGGGAGGGAGCACTTCCCCTCCCCCTAAATGCTCCCTGGTCTCCCTCTGGCCGCCACGCACACGCAACTACACGCATGATCTGCATGTCTGCGGATGCCTCCCCCTCCCCACGCATGACAAGGGGCAGGGGGTACGGTTAGGAGGGGAATCTCTTTCGTGCCCCCCTTTTTTGTTAGGGGAGGGAAGAGTAGGGGTGGGTCCTTGTACAATTGGCCCCCTTCTGAGAGCTCCTAGGGATTGGGGGGGTGGGGGCAGGTCATGGGGAGGGGGTCCTGTGCCCCCACTCCACCCCACACATATAGCAATAAAGATTTCTCCCCCCACCCGGTCCCAGGGAGTCCCACAGAAAGGGGGGGGAGGGTGTGTGGGGGGTGGGTTGGGGGCTCTCAGGGATGGAGGCGGATCTGAATCAGCTGGGGGGGAAGGTCTGTAAACTTCCAACTCTGGTGCTAATGGGGGGTGTCTCCCCCCCCACCCCCAGGACAGGGGAAGGGGGGAGCCCTGCCCTCCCCCACGTCTCCCCCACTCCCCGCCCAGGGGTGCATGACCCGCGAACCAGCAGAGCCGCCCGCTGCAGACGCCGCATGTCACCCCCTCCCCCCCAAACAAATAAAACAATCCCTTTTCATTTACATGGCCCCTTCTCCCCTTACTGGGACGGAAAAATATTTTTTATTTGGCAGAGGGGGAGGGGGGAGGAGTGGCAATAGTGGGATATCTGGGTTCCTGCTGGATCGGGGTGCTGGCCCCCACTCGCAGGGCAGCACGGTGGCAGGCCATGGCCCTGTCTCACACACAGCTGATAAAGGTCTGATAGGAGCTGGCCCTTACAATGCACATAGGGCTTCCCAGCTCTTCCTCTCCACCATGTCTTGACATCTAGATTCTGTTGGGGACAAGGGATTGGTCGGCCCGGGCTCAGCATCGCTACCAGGGAGGCAGGACCCCGTGCTAGAGCGGGAGACCGACTCGTTCGCTGGGGTTCAGGGGTGAGGCAGACATTCTCGATCTCAGTCACATGCATCCCTGGACTGCAGCCCCCTCCCCACCTCTTCATTTTCTAGAGGAATAAACAATTCCCGAGTGGTAGTGAATGGTTTTCACCATTGTGGTGGCTTCAACGCCAGCGCTAGTTTGAACCTACTACAATTTCCCCAGGTTTGGAGGGTGTTCTTTGGAGCCGCTGGTTGGCTGGGTTCGTAATGGGCGGGGCTTTCCCCCTTCGACCAGTCCCTAATCTCTGGTGCCAGGCTTCCAGACACTCAGGCACTGACCTTATTGCAAGGGTAGATGGGAAGTGTGACCCTCCCACATCTCATTCTCAGTGGTCCCATGTGTCAGCTCTGCACACAAACCACACTAACAGCAGCAACATGACTGGTTCTGATGGCAGAGGACCTCAGCTCAAATTCCAACAGACTTGGAGTGACTGGGAACAGGGGCAAATCACAAAATCCCTGGGCCTCAGCAGGGTCTGACCAGCTGATGAGCAACCTCCATCCAGTCCTGCCCTGCCCCCCCTCTCATTAGGGCATGTGGTGCCCAGGGCCGCAGCAGCAAAATAAGGCTGAGGGTCCCCACTCCGTAGGGCTAGCTGGTCCTTGGTCGGAGACAGCCTGCAGGGGTGTGGCTAGGGACACACCTGAAAGCCTCTAAGGTCCTAGCTCCGATTTTATGAACCTGGACTGGGCCCCATCACCACTTCTCAGTCCTAGTGGATCCCCCATGGCCTGGCCCTCACTCTTAGAGGCCCAGAGAGGCTCTAGAACATGAGGCCGATTGCACTCCCCAGACACCCCAGTAAGGCAGCACTCAGGGGCCAGGTGAGACTTTGAAGTTTATTTCCATTGAAGTGGGAAGGGCAGGGGACAGAGGGAACAGGACACGTGCTACTGTTATCCCTGACCCTAAAATTCCAACCTAAATCACACAGAAGCCATCAGAGCATTGGGTGGGGGAGTAGGGAGGAGAGGCTGATGAAGGGAAAAGGAGATGGGGGAGAGAAATGGAGCAAGAAAGAAGTGAGAGGAAGAGAATGAGGAGTGGGGGAAGGGAGGCAAAGAAGCCATGAGACTGGATGGGTCGGGGGGAGATGACAGGAAAGAAGGGGATGAGATGTGGAGGGGAGGGGGAGACAGGAGAGGAAAATGAGGAGAGGGGAGGGAAATAGGCAAGGAGCAGGGAAGGGGAGAAGAGAGGAGAAAAGGGAGATGGGAGAGAGAGAGAGAGAGAGAGAGATGAGAAAAGGGAGATGGGGAAAGGGAGATGAGGATGAGGAGGGAAAGGGAGAGGAGATGAGATGATGAGATGAAGATGGCGGAGGGAGATAAGAAGGATCAATCAATCCGTAAACATTAATTAAGCACCTACTATGAACCAGGCACTGTGCTAAGTGTTGACAATACAACGGGAGGCAAAATGAGGGAAGGAGGGAGATGAGATGAAGAGAGGAGATAAGGAGAGAATATGGAGGTGAGGATGGAACTGAGGAAGATGGAAATGATGAGAGGGAGATGAGAGGAGGAGGGGAAGGAGCTGAGAGGATGGAGACCCAGGTGAGGAGAGATTGGGAAGAGAGAAGGAAATAAGAAAGGAAGGTGGGGTTGAGAGAGAGAAGGAGAGGGAGGTGAGGAAAAGAGGGGGTTGGGATGGGAAGAAAGAGGACAGAAACATGGGGATGGTGGGGAGAGCCAAATGGGAGGAGAGAGCTGGGAAGGGTGGGGCTGAGAGGAAGGCAGGCCTGAGCCCCACCCCAAGCCTGCCCCCAAGCTAGGTGTCAGTCCCACTACTTGATTTGGGACTGCGGAGCTTTGATGGCTTAAAGTGCCTGGTTGGGCACTGGGGTCTCCAAAGTGCAAGAAGGCAGGAGGGGAAGGGGATGTGGAGCAGAAGACCGATAAGGGGGTCACTGTGGCTGGGACTGGGGAGGGACGTCAGGTTCTGGGGCAGGGGGACCAGAGCCTCCTTCTGCTTCTTCTCCTTCCTCCTCATCGGAGGCGACCCCCTCCTCCAGGCGGAAGACCTGACGTACTGTCCGGGTGGTGAAGGTGAGGGGCCCTCGCCTGGACCGAGAGAGGGAGACAAAGGGTGGAGCTTGGCCCGCCTTTCCTCCCCCATCTCCCCACCCCAGTCTGCCCGGCGGGTCCCAAGCCTCACCGAAGCCGGTTCCTCAGTGTGGTGACCTCCCGGTTCATGGATTCAGCCGACTCGGTGACGTCATCCAGCTCACGCTGCAGCCGCCGCCGTCCAGCTTGGGCCCTGGAGGCCTCTTCCTCGGCCTCCTCCAGCTGCCGCTTCAACTGTTTCAGCCGCAGGTTCCCCTTCTCCAGCTGCCGGGATGGGGAGAAGGAAGGCCAGGCTGGCCGGCTCGGTCCTCCCCACTTCTTTCTCTCCCTGGCCCCTCCTCCTTTCTCCACGTCCACCATCTCCCCTTTCTCTCTCTGGGGTCCCGTTTCTGTCTCCTCCCCTTCTTGCGCCCTCTCTGGGAGATCTCTTCCTCCTTCTCTCTCCATCTCCACCAGGGTCTCCCTGCCTCTACCTCTCTGCCCACACCACCTCCTCTCCCCATCTTTGGGTGAAGTCCAATTCTCTCCTCTCCCCCTTCCAGGCCCAGCTTCCCACTCCTGACGGGCCTCTTAGCTTCAGAGAATGGCAGAGAGAGAAGGCGCTTAGGTGCCTGACGGTAGCCAGAGCAAGCATCCGATTTCCCAGGAAGGGAAACTGAGGCCCAGAGACGGCCGGCGGCCCAGGCTGCCCAGTGAGCCCCTCACCTGGTCCCGGAGCTGGTCAGCCACTCTCCTCTCCTCATCCACCTGAAGGACCACCTCCTTCAGCCGCTTCTCGGCTCTTCGGACAAGCTTCCCGGAGAGGATACGCTCCCTGGACCAGGAAGATGGGAGTCGGCTCCCAAGGCTCCCTGCCTGGGGTTCCCGCCCCTTTTGACACTCTTCTCCCCAAGTCCCTACCCATCTGCTCACGCCCCAGCACAGTATTTCTCATCTCTTACCGTCTCCTTCATTCTCCTCTCCCTAGCCCACCTAGCCGCCCTTAACTGCGTGCCAAGGCTGTCCAGGCTGGACTGCACCTAGAAATGCCGTCCAAAATGCCTGCTGTCAGCTGAGGCAGCAAAGCGAGCTCCTCTCTCAGGCCCTACCTGCTCTCCTGCTCCAGCTGCTCCTCAGCCTGGGCCAGCTTGGACTCCAGGGCAGCGATTAGCATCTTGTGGCGGGCCCTGACCCCAGCATCCTCCTCTCCCAGTCGGCCCCGCAGCTCCTGGATCTGACGCTCCAGCTGCTGCCGCCCACTTTCTGCCTTGGCGGAGAAACTCCGCTCAGCCGATAGTTCCGTGGTCAGAGACTCCACCTGGGCAGAGGAGGGGGGAGGGTGGCGGTAAGGGCAAGCGGGGAGCGGCCTCGGGAGGAAGGAGGCAGGAGCATGGGGGGGAGGTGGGGGCCCCAGAGAGGAGGGGGCAGGAACACGAGGGTGTGGGGAGGAAGCAGGAGCATGGAGGGTGGGGGAGAGGCGGCGGGGCCCTGGGGAAGAAGGGAGCAGGAGCACAGGGGGAAGCGGGGTCCCGGGGAAGAAGAGACCTAGGGGGAGGGGTGTGGCAAGAGCATGGGAGGAGGCGGGGCCCCCAGAAAGGAGGGGGGAAGGAACACGGGGGCGGGAGGGGGCAGGAGACGCGGCCCCGGGGAAGAAGGGACCGCGGGGAGGAGGGGATCAGTAGCATAGCGGGGGCGGCAGGGTCGTGGAGCTGGGGGGAAGCAGGTACCGTGAGCGGGGTAGGGGGGTGCGAGGGGGCAGGAACATAGGGGGAGATGGGGGCTTGGGGCATAGAGGGAGCCGGGACCCCGGGGGAAGAAAGGACCCCGAAAGAGGGGGGCAGGAGCATGAGGGGTGGCTGGGACCCTGAGCAGGGGGGAGGTGGGGGTCATGGAGGTGGGGGGCTGGAAGCCAGGCAGACCCAGGCCGAGAATGCCAGAACTTAAGAACTGGAAGGAAACTCCTGCCCCCTCCCCAAGGCTCGGAGGTGACTATCACCCCCTGGCCAGTCTCTGCTTGAAGGCCGAGGATTGGGGAGTCTCTATTGCTAAGCAGCCTCAGCACAGCCTGGGGTTCTGAGAGAGGAAGAGGACCAGCGTCCCTGCCCTGTGCCCTGGCCAGGCCATGTCGCTGTGACTGCATCCAGACTTGGGACAGGACTTTGCAAGACTTCCATTAGAAAAGTCACTGAGGAGTCGGTCCCGATGAGTTTCTCCAAGATGGGGGTGGGGAGGTGACCTGCCTCTAAGGTGCTCCCAGCTCTCAGAGCCTGGGAGCTGTTCCATGTGTTGGGGTGGGTCTGGCCTATGGTTCTATCAGGATAAGAAACTCCCTTGGCATTTGATCTAGCACCAGCCTAGAGCCACCAGGAAGACCTGGGTTCAAGACACTTAACCTGTCAGTACCCCACCCGCCTCTCTAACTGTACATTGCAGAGAAGGTGTCACCCTGTCCTGTCTTTGGTAGAGTCTCCTCACCTAGCGGTTCCCTATCCCAGTGAAACCCCAGGCCTGCCCCACCCCACCCCCCTTATGCCTTCCCTACCCCCAACCCCAAGGGGGCAGCAGGGCCTAGTGTCAGGTCCTGGGCTGGGAGGGAGCTCTGGCTTCCAAACCTGCCCCAGACGCTGACTAGCTATCCTAGCTAAGTCTGGGCCTCAGTTTCTCCCTTTACAAAAATGGAAAGATTGGATTAATGGCCTCCAGATCCCCTTCCAACTCTCCTTCTATGATCTTCTGGTGAACAGGCCGACCGCCCTGCCTCTAGGTCCAGTGGACGGGCCTCGTTCCTCCCTCTAGGTAAGTGGAGCTGGTTCCTCCCCCTAAATGGGCGGGCCTTCCCCCGGTGGGCGGGGCTAGTTCTCCCCCCTAGGTGGGTGGGGCTCTTTTCTTCCCCTAGGTGGGTGGGGCTGGTTCCTCCCCCAGGTGGGTGGGGCTCGTTTCTCCCCCTAGGTGGGCGGGGCTGGTTCCTCCCCCTAGGTGGGTGGGGCTGGTTCCTCCCCCCAGGTGGGTGGGGCTGGTTCCCCCAGGTGGGTGGGGCTCGTTTTTCCCCCTAAGTGGGTAGGGCTGGTTCCTCCCCCTAAGTGGGTGGGGCTCGTTTCTGTGGGCTAGTTCTTCCCCCTAGGTGGGTGGGGCTCGTTTCTCCCCCTAGGTGGGCAGGCTCGTTCCTCCCCCCTTAAATGGGAGGGCCCCTTTCTTCACCCCCTGCCGTGGGCGGGGTGTGGCGGGGGAAGGAGATCACACCCAGGCAGGGTGCAGAGCTGTCCAGGAGAATGGGCGGCCTGGCCAGGGAGGGCCAGAGAGGTGGGTCAGATCGCCCAGGAGGCCCGGGTTGGCCCACCTGCAGCAGCAGCTTGCGGTAGCGGTCATTCAGCAGCTCCAGGTTCCCATGCTCCTCCTCCAGCTCCTCTTCCAGTTGGCCCAGTCGCCCCTCGAGCAGGCGCTTCTCCTCCACCAGGGCCGCCCTGGAGCGCAGGGAGGCAAGTTAGTGCCCGGGCCGCCTCACTAAGCCCCACCCCTGACCTGGGCGTGGCTTTCCCTGGCCTTCCCACACCTGGAAAGGACTAGGGCTGGGGAGGGGGAGGGGGTGGTGGTGGTGGAAAACGCACTTGGCCAGGTTCCCGTTGGCTGCCTCATCGGCCATGTCATCCCGATCCTGCTGCGCCTGGCGCCGGGCCCGGTCCGAGGCCGCGAGCTCCTGCGGGCAAGGGGAAGAAGGGCCATGGCCATGTCACGGGCGGACACGGCCGGCCCATCTTCACGGGCATCAGCGTTAGTTGGCGCTGGACCTTCTCTCGCCTGCTGGACTGTGGTCCCCAGGGGCCAGACCCACGCTGAGCCCTGCTCTGTACCTCATCTCTGCACAGCTCTACAAACAGCGAGTACTTCCGAGGAGCTTAGGGACCCCTGCCTCATCTCCCTCCATCTGCGCCATATGCGCTCCCGCGCCCCATTCAGGGACTTCCCCTTGGCTCACTATCCCTTCAGTGCTAAATTGGAGCCCCTTGTCTTAGCCCCCTGACCCTCCGTCTTCTGATGCTGCCCATCCCCGTCTTCACCTCTATCCCGTCGGGTCAGTTTTGGGGACAATGCTCTCTCCTCGTTTGCCTCCCACTCACAGGGGACCGGCCGCCACCCGGGTCCAGACCCTTTACACTCCCCTCACACCTGGACTAGGGGCATGCAGCTGCTCCCCCACCGCAGGAGGCAGGGCTGACTCTAGGCTGAAGCCCTGAAACCTCCTAAGCTCTCCAGCCTCCTAGGACACTCGCCTCCCTCGGGCACTAGGAGCTCCGCGAGCTTTTCCTCAAATCCTACACTTTATCTCCAAGCCCCACGCATGTATTCGTACACGCTGTACCTCCCACCTGGAATGCATTCTGAGTAGGCTCATCTCAGCTGCTTCCTCTCCGGGCGGACCCCTACTTAGCGCCCAGCGCTGGTGTCCGCCCACGGGAAGGTGAGCTTCGAGGGGGCAGGGACTCCTCCTCTGCCTCTTCCCCAGAATCTCCGGCTTTCCCCGCCGCGGGTCCAGGGCAGCCTCCTCACCTCCTGCAGCCTCAGCAGCTCGGCCTCTAGGCTCTTAAGCCTCTTCTCATTCTCCCGATTCTGGGCAAAGATTTCCTCCCTGGAAGTCCGAGATTCCTCCACTTCCCGCCACAGCTCCTTCATCTGGGCCTGGAAGAAAGGCCTTAGACTCGCCGAGAGCCCTTTCCCCCGCGGCCTCTGCCCGCCCCGCCTCGCCTTCACCCTTGGGGTCTGAGCGACCTGATGTCGGGTGGAATTTGAACTCGGGTCCTATATAACTGCCCTCGTAGCATGAGGGACAGTGAAGGCCACACACTAACATAGGCGCTTTGGCCATTCCTCCCCACCCCCAGCTTAAAAAGCAAATCTCTGCATCCCCGAGGAACCAAATGAATGCAAGGCATCCTCAAAGAGCCCAGGAATGACCAGCATCATCAACCCTCTTAGCCAGGTCGAGGGAGCGCACTCAGCCTCAGTTTCCCCCTCTGTACAGTGGGGATCCTAAAAAGCCCGCGCCTCCCAGGTCGTTGTGAGGGTCCAATGAGGTCATCTCTGGAGTGCCGAACCAGTGAGAAAGCTGTTCTGGACTCGGGAACTGTGACTGCCATCCGTGAGGAGTGGGGGGGGGGGCGAGCTTTAGGGGGCGGGAGTTCAGAGCCACCCTTCCCCTCCTGCTGGCAGTGAAGCACCTTGGGAATGAAGAGGGGCCCTGGAAGCCCCGGGGAGTTCCTGAGGGGAGGGAAAAGGACTTGTCCAAGGTCACACAGCCCCTCGGAGGCAGAGCCAGGATTGGCATGTGGGCTGCATAAGAGGGTTTTCAGGGCAGAAGTGTATTTGAGGCAGTGGATGGCTCCACGGAGAGGGCATCTGGCCTGAAGTCAGGAAGACTTCTGACCTCCAACATTTACTAGCTGGGTGACCCTGGGCAAGTCACTGCACCTGCCTACCTCAGTTTCCCCATCTGTAAATGGGCATCATAATAGCACTTGCCTCCCAGGGCTGTTGTGAGGAACAAATGAGCTTGTATTTGTAAAAGGCTTTGCCTGTCTTTATCATTATTATTATTAGAGGGGAAAATTATTGTTAGAGGGGAAAATGGGCAGCCTAGGTGTGGGCTGATACAGCACCATCAGCTCCGTACCATCTCTGTACAAATACAGGCCACTCCCCGCCCCCAATACAGGAGAACATAAGTCACTTGAGAGCAGGAAAAGTGTTGCTGTTGTATCTGTCTCTCCAGAGTCTAGTACGGCACCTGGCACAGAGTAGGTGCTTAGCAAGACCCCTTTGAGTCAGTCAGTGACTAGTCAGTCAACAAACATTTATTAGTCCCCCTGCTAAGAACTGGGGACAAAGAAAATGGTGCCCCTGCAGAGGGCCTGGTCAGGCTGTCTACCAGCCCGATTCTGGCAAAGCTGGACAGCAGCTGCAGGAGGGGAGGTCAGGTGGGCTCTCTGCTCAGCCCCAACGGGCTCATTTGGGCTTGGGATCAGGAGCTGCTCCCAGGAGTGAAGGTAGCCCTTGGAGCAGAGGTCTGACGACCCATCTCTGTGGATGACTTAGAGAGGCCTCCCTTCAGCCAGGCCCTGGGAGGCCCCTTCCCTGGACACTGAGAGCCCCCAGGCCAGGGGGAGCTGGGCAGACACCTGGGGGGAGGGTTCAGTACAAGGTTCCCATAACTTGCCACCAGCCCCAGACAAGAGCTCTCAGGAGGCTGATGGTGTACGCATCAGCATATCCATCCTAGGTGAGGCCCAGAGGCTCCATCCCCTCCATGTACCTTGTAGGCACCATTAGCTGGAAGCTCCCTGGAGGCGGGGCTGCCTCACCTTGGTCACTGCGCTCCCTGGCACATAACAGATGCTTAATAAATGCACCTGCTGGAATGACTGATCCAGGACCATACAGTAGGCCAGAGGCAAAGAGGGATCCAGGACCCCAGCCCTGGCCTTCCAGTCTGGGACTCTTTCCAGATGGTTCCAGAAAGAGATGGCTTCTGTCCACAAATCTGAAACTCTGGGGCCCAGAATGGAGACACAGGCCAACAACTGTGGGGCCACAAACCTCCTTGGTCTAGCCTTAGTTACAGAATCTGAGCATCTCAGAGGTGGAAGGAACCTCAGAGGCATTTAGGGCGACCCTTGCCCCCCAAAGAAAGTCTTCTATGCCATGCCAAAGAGAGAAAGAAAGGCTGAGAGCATGGGAGCAGAAGAAAGTGTTGGGGTGGGGGGAGCAGGAATTTCTTTTTTTGAGTCAGTGGTGACTCCTCCTCTCCCATCATAATGTAAACTAGGACTGCATCCCTCTCACTCAGTGGTGCCTGGTAAACAGTAGGTGCTTAATAAATGCCTGTAAGCTAGATGCAATATTCCCATTTGCTCTTTTTCTGTTCTACTTTGGGTATGCAATGGAGGGGGGCGGGGATCATTAAATTCAGGAAAGATAAAATAAAGTAAATCAATTCTTGTAGACCAATTAGATGCCTTGGCATCATCCTCCACTGTCACCTGAGTGCCAAGGTCAGCAGCCACCTGCTCCTCCCCTCCCTGCTGCCCTGGCCATAGCCCCGTGCTCACCTGTGTTTTCCGTAGCTGCTTCATGGCCTCCTCCTTCCCCTGGCCTGCAGAGCCCACCTGGGCCTTCAACTCCTCCAGCTCCAGCTCGGCCTTCTTGCGGGCGGCCATGGCCAAGGCCCTCTGTTTCCGTTCCTCATCTCTCTCGACCTCAGCATCCCGTAACTAACGGAAGGTGGATGGGCAAGGGGCAGGTCAGCCCTCTGGGGCCAGTCAGGCCTCCTCCCTGCTCCTTGGGGAGCCTCCCCCTTCCCTGAAGACTTCCCCCTTCCCTCAGGGCCTCCCCCTCCTTGAGAGACCTCCCCACTCCCTCGGGGCCTCCCCCCTCCTTGGAGGGGCTCCCCCCTCCCTTGGGGGCCTCACAGCCTGCAGCCCCACCTGCTTGGCCAGCAGCCGCCTCCTCTCCTCGCCAGCCTCATCCCGGCCCTGCAACTCCCGTTCATGCTGAGCCTTCAGCGCCTGAGCCGTCACCTCCAGGCGAAGTTTGGCATCCTCAGCGGCCATCAGCTCATCCTCTAGCTCAGTCACTTGAGTGCGAAGGTCGGCTGCTACCTGCTCTGCTGCCCGGCGGGCTCTCTCCATTTCATGCACCTGGGGAGATGGGCGAGTGGGGGCCAGGCTGGGGGAGGCAGAGAGGGAGCCCAGGGGCCTGGGGCAGGGGGGAGGCAGAGGCGGGGAGAAGAAACTGAGAACCTAGGGGGACAGGAAGGGACTGGGGGCAGGCGGGCCCTGCCTTACGCTCTTGCCCACGTCGTCCTTGCTGCTCAGCAGCTCCTCCAGCTCTGCCCGGAGGGCCCGGTTCTGCCGCTCCAGTTCCTCTCGAGCTTCACGCTCCTCCTCCAAGGCCCGGGCCAAGGCCAGGGCCCGGGCCTCGCGCTCCCGGCCCTCAGCCTCTGCCCGCTCCCGCTCCTCCACTGCCCGCTGGGACACTGCCTTCTCCTCTGCCAGGAGCTGATAAGAAAGAGATACAAGCCCCCACAGGGATGAGGAGGAGGAAACATGGATGGTCCCACGATGAGGAGAAGGACAAAGGGCAGCTGCAGGAGCCCAGAGAGCCTGAAGCTTGGGGCTGGTCCCTGGCCCTCTCTGGGCCACATCGTGCCAAGGCCCAGATGAACAGAATGTCCATGCTCATGAAGATCCAGGTCAGGACTAAAAACAACTCCCAGGGCCTGGCCCCTCCTGGGCACTGATGGACAGTCCATGCCCCTTGACTAAGAGAGGGCTTCTGTGCTACTATCCCCCGTTTCTCCTTCCTTCGGACAGGACCCCCGATTTCTCCAGCTCAAGCTCGTTTGTTCATCACCGCTGGCAGGGCCGGGAGCTCCTCTGGGGCCAGGACTGAGTTCTTGCCTCTTTCTATCCCCAGCACACACAGTAGGTACTGCATGAATGTCTGCTCACTTGACTTGAGGAACAAGTGCTCTGGGCCAGGGGGTGGCCCAGAAGGCAGAGAAGCCAGGTTAGGCCTGACTTGGCAGGGATTCTTGCCCGGGCGTGGAGTGTGGGGTCTGCATTCCCCAACCTGACCTGCCTCTGCAGGAGGTGAGCCTCCCAGCACTGGAGGTCTCCAAGCAGGGGTCCCTAGTCACTTCTGGCTCTGAGGCTCCTCATTCCATTACCCAGGTACCTGGTCAAACTTCTTCTGTTTTTTCTCAAGGCTGCTGACGAGGTTCCGCTGCTGCTCCAGGTCCATAGAGACATCGTCCAGCTCCTGCTGCAGCTGCCGTCGGCCCCGCTCCAGACGCTCAGCTACCTCCGTCTTCTCAGCCAGCCTCTGGGCCAAGGCCTCCGCCTCTCTGGCCGCCCTGCGACGGGCCTCCTCTCCGGCTTCCAGGGCTCCCGCCTCTTCCTCCTGCCGCCTCCGCCACTCCGACAGCTGGGGAACAGGAGTCACCTTGAACCCTCAGTGCTTGGCCCCAGAAGCTTGAGACCTGCACTTCTTCATGGTGGGCAGCCAGCCCCTCCCGCACCTCAGGCTCTGTCCTGATGCCCCTCTCATCTTTCTCCTGATCCTCACTTTGGGGGGCCTCCAGGGCTCCTTCCTTCTCTCTGCACTTGTGGCCACGGGCATGTCAGCCAGTGATCCCCTCCTCCCCAGCTCCGGACCCTCTGGCCATCCCATCAATCTGTCCTGAGCTCCGAGCCTCTCTCTTCCCTCTCCCCCCATCCCAGCTCTGGTCCTCCCTCACCCCCGGCGGGCTCTAGCCTGGGCCATGGCCCCCTCAGGTTCTTCGCACCAAGATGGATGACCACTTGTCTAGAATGTCCTTGTGAGAATTCCCTTCATACGTGGGTAGGACTAGGTGGCCGCTGAGGTCTTAGGTGAGGCTTCTCCTACGGCACCTTCCCTATCCCCTCCTCTCCCAGACCGAGGGGGCTGTCAGCCAGGGCCACTTCCCTCACTCTTTCTCCCTCTAGTTTTGGGGTCCACTGCCCTCCTCCTCTTCACCGTCTTCCCACTAGGCCAACATGGATGGTCTTGGGCTTCTATCAGCCTTCTCTGGATCTTCTCATCCGCTTCTGTGGCTGTGACCCTGACCCTACCACCTCTTAGCTCGCCCATCCAGCCCTGACCCCTCTCTTTAGCCCTGCAGCGGGTGTGTGCTCCATTTGGGGCCCAAACCACCTGTGACATCTTCCCTCAAGCCAGGCCCTGCTGCTTTGGACAACCATAGTCCCTCTCTCAAACCCCTAAGGCAATCACTGACAGGTGTACCCCCCAGACAGCCCCACCCAGGGCATTTCCCAGCCTGCCCTTCCATCCCAGGTCACCTGGGCCTGGGCTGTCTGCAGCTCCCGCCCGGCTCGCTCCCTGGCTGCGGCCTCCTCCTCCAACTGCTCCCGCAGCCCAGCGGCCTCGCTTTCCAGCCCTCGGACCCGGGACCCCAGGGCCAGCTTGGCCCGTGTCTCCTCCTGCAGGAGCTCCTGGGGGCAGACAGATGGATGGCGGGTGGGAGAGAAGGAAGAAGGAGCAGTGGAGATGGGCACTGGGGGAGGGCTGGGGACAGACAGATGGATGGACAAATGGACGGAGGGAGGGAATGAGGTAAAGGGCCACAGGAGTTCCAAGTTGGCCTAGCCTGAGTCCCTCCTGATTTTAGAGAGGAGGGGTCCCGGGCTGATGCAGGACCAGGGGGAGGGGACCCAGAGGTCACAAGGCCTAGACGGGGGAGGAGACTTGTCCGAGGTGACCCAGCTGTTTCAGAGGGAAGGCAAGCTGCTGGTGAGCAGGTGGCAGTGCCCGGCCCCCTTCCTTTACCTGGGTGTCATGGAGCTGGACCTCGGCGCTGCTCAGCTCCTTGCTCAGGCGGATCACTTTGGACTCGGCCTCACTCAGGGCCCCCGAGACGCTGTCCAGCTCGGCCTGAGAGAGAGGCACAGAGACTCCCTGTCAACGCCCTCTGCTGCCCTTGCCCCTCCCTTCCCTCCCTACTCATCCGCATCCGGAAGGGGTGGAGGAGGAGGTCTTGGAGAAGCCTGATCCCCTCCTTCCCATTTCCGCACTTGGGGAAACTGAAGCAAAGAGAGGTCTAAAAAGGGGGGGGGGGCGCCTGTGCAGCTGTTATCTAGTCCTTTCTAAGGATGCCAGTAATCTGGAGAATAGAGGGAAGGGAACCAGGACAGTGCCGAGGAGTGGCCCAAACACCTGGGCAGCCTGAGCTTCCTGAGGGCGGGCTCTGCCTCACTGCCAGGGCAGTGGATTGACTGACTGAAGAACAGCCCTGGAGGTGGATCCTGCTCCGGCCCACACTGGCCTCACTGGGTCCCGCTTTGGACCATGCTGGCCCCGCCGGGTCTCTCGGGCCCTGGCACTCGCAGACGCTGACCATCCATGCAGTTCCCACGTAAGGCACTCGGCTTGGCACCAGAGGCCTGAAGGCCAGGGACCCCCTGCCACGTCCCCTCCCCGAAGGCCGCGTTCGGCCGTGGCCAGGCTCACCTGGGCTTTCTGCAGTTTGTCAGTCGCTTCAGCCCGGGAGCGCTCGCCATCGCCAGCCCGGGCCTGCAGCTCCTGCAGCTGGGTCTCGAGTCGCCTACGCCGCTGGTCGCCCTCCTGCCTCGAGGCCTGCAGGCTGCTCAGCTCGGTCCGCAGTTCGGACACTTCGGCTTCCAGGGCCAGGCGGGTCTTCTCCCAGGCGCCTTTGCCCTGTGGGGAGGTGGCAGAGCATCAGATCCTGGGCCGAGCCCTGGAAGGGCTGCAGGTTGTGTCCCTCCACAACCCGGAGCAGTAGGCACCCATTTTACACATAAAACGCCAGAGAGAGGTGACGGGATTTACCAGGACCATGCAGCTGCAAAGTACCCAAAGCAGGACTCAAACCCAGGTCCTCGGGCCCTCCACTCTCACCTTGTCTCTGAATTGGAAGATGCAGGTTCAAGACCTGGTTCTGCCATTTATCAGCTGTTTGGTCCACACCAAGACCACAATCTCATGAGGAAGGAGGGGGGATAGGAGCTGTCCAGTGAGGGTGGCCCCAACTACAGTCAAATGTCACTCCTCTCTGATTTTAATGTGCTGATATATTAATAAAAAGACATCCATATATGCCAGTGGTTTCTAAGCCACCGGTGGCCGGCAGGAATCCTGGGGTACAGTTTAGTTTGGCCCCATGACCTAGAGGGCCACTGAGATCTCCCATTCATACACGCCACTCCATCTCCTACTCCCGGGCCTTTACTCAGGCTGTGCCTTATGCCTGGAAGACTGTCTCCTTGCCTCTGCCTCTTAGAACCAAGCCCAGGTTTCTTTCCAAGCTCAGCTTTAGGGCTGCCTCCTATACGAGCCCTCCCACCCCCATTTCCACTGTATGTGTTTGTGTCTGTTTTGATGTGTACGCCCAATGTAAGCTGCATTAGGACAGGACTCTGCGCCATATGCCAGTGCCCAGTGCCCAGCCTGGCACGCTGCAGAGATTGAAGAAATGCACACTGATTGGTGGATTAGTCCAGGGCCTTGGTGTCCAGTGACCTGGGTTCAAATCCCAGCCGTGTGACCTCAGGCAAGCTGCTTTGTCCTCCCAGGCTGTTTTCTTGCCCACCCTCTCTGCCTCTCAGCATCAGCAGGAAAAAGCACTTTGCAGCCCCTAGGGCCAGCTCACTGCAGAGGGGACCTACATGTCTCAGTGGAGGGGTTTCCTCCACAGGGAGGGCCATGTCCTGATGGAATCAGGGATCTGGACACTGAAAGTGCTTCCTGCATTTGGGGACCAGCCCTGAGGGGATTCCTGCTTGGGAGGCTCAGGCCTAAGCCAGCAGGCTGGAGGCAGAGGGAGTGTCCTCCTCCCTCCAGCTGGCCTGACAGGTCGCACACATTTGTCAGAGCGGTGAGGACAGAGTCAATGCTTATCTGTGGCTCAGTTCAGAGACAGAAAGACAGAGCCAGAAGGGGGAGGAGAAGGGGAAGAGAAAGAAGGAGGGAAGGAGGGATGGGGAGAGAGGAAGGGAGGGAGGGAGAGAGAGACAGAGAGACAGAGACAGACAGAGAGGAGAGAGACAGAGACAGGGAGACACAGAGAGACAGAGACAGACAGAGACAGAAAGACAGAGACAGAGAGAGAGAGGAAGAGAGAGAGAGAGAGAGAAAGGAGGGGGGAGAGAGGGGAGGGGGGAGGGGAGAGAGACAGAGGAGAGAGACAGAGACAGACAGAGAGGAGAGAGACAGGGAGACACAGAGAGACAGAGACAGACAGACAGAGAGAGAGAGAGAGAGAGAGAGAGGGAGACAGAGAGAGAGAGGAAAGGGGGAGAAAGGGGAGAGAGCGCGGGGGGGAGGGGAGAGAGACAGAGACAGACAGAGGAGAGAGACAGAGAGAGACAGAGACAGGGAGACACAGAGAGACAGAGAAAGAGAGAAAGAGGGGAGTGAGGGGAGAGAGACAGAGACAGACAGAGAGGAGACAGAGAGACAGACAGAGAGAGAGAGAGAGAAATCACAGGGTCATACATTTAGAACTGGAAGTGACCTCAGAGGCCACTGGGTCCAACCCCTTCATTTTACAGGTGAGGAAACTGAGGCAGAGAGATTAAGTGACTGGCCAAGGATCACACAGCCACCAGGCTGTGGCAGGATTTCAACTCGGGTCTTCCTGAGCCCAGATGTAGTACTCTGTGCCCTGAGAGAGGCTGTGTCCCAGACGATGGTCATCAGAACCTCAGACCCATTGCTCAGGACCACATTCCTCCAGTGAGGCCCAGTCTTTTCCAGGGATGTGGCTGGAGGAGCCTCAGAAGCATGTCTCTGTGAGGCAGGAGAATCTAATAGCTGAAGACGACCTTGGACCATTTCTCAGGCCCTAGCTTTCAGACCATGAGAACCAATGGCCATTTCTAGGGACCCCAATGGGGAATCGATTCTCCAGAGGAAGGAGAGAGGGGGGCCCAGCCAAGTGACAAATGTCCAAGCCAGCAGAGGCTTCCCAGGCTAAGGCCAGAAGGGCAGCCATCAAGCCCTCGCTTAGAGGCTTGCTCGGGTGGGTCACTGGTGAGCCAGAGCAGAGCTGGGGGAGGGCACGGCACTGCGCCAGCTGCTCTTACCCGCCGTGCCTGCTCCAACTGTTCACCTAGCTCGCCCAGGGCCTGGCCGTGACGCTGCCGCAGCTCCTGCACAGCAGCTTCATGGCTGCGCGTCTCCTCCTCCAGCGCCCGCTTCAGCTCCGACACTTCTTGCTCCCGCTTGGTCCTGGAGAGTGAAAAAAGGGCCCCCCCGCCCAGTCTCCATCAGTGCCTTGCCAGGCACATGGAGGACCCCATACCACTGGGAGGACTGCAAGGTGGAGGCAGCCTGCCCAGGGCCAAGGGATCAGTTTCAAGTTTTATACTCAAGAAATTCACTCCCATCTCTTGGATTGGGGAGGAAGGTCTCACAGCAGATGGTCAGAGACAGACCTGGGCTTTGGGTGGGCTGGAAAGCTCGTGCTGGAACAGCAGGCTTCCCCTTGCCCTCCCCTCCCCCAGGCCTCCGGGGACGCCAGCCTCCTGCATAAGCCTGGTCATGGACCCCCCACCACACAGAGTAGTGCCAGGGCACCTTCCCCCCTCCCAAACTGGATCTCCCCTCTCCTTTCCAGCCTTGACACAAACCTCCCACTTCCAAGCGTTTGTCCCTGCCCTAACCCGTGCCAAGATCATTCTTGCTCGCCATCACGGCGCAGCTCCAATGCCACCTCCTCCAGAGAAGTTCTCCAGAGGGCGCTGCTTCCCTATCAGTGGGTATCAGCATCAGCCTGTCCCCTGCAGGAGCTCCCCAGGGCAGGCACAACAAAGGAGGGCCTTACTCTCATCATTGGCCAGGCAGGACTGGAGGCCCAGAGAGAGGAAGGAACTTGGCCCAGGGTGCCACAGCCAGGACTCAAACCCAGGCCTCTCCGTTTATGCCCCTTGAGCCCATTTTCCAAAGGTGGGGACTTGCCCAGGGTCCCAGAAAGGCCCCTAGTGCGCACTCTCACCGGAGCTCCTGCTGGGCATTGGTGGAGTCCAGGGTGTCCTCGAGCTCCCCCCGGAGGGCTTCCAGCTCCTCCCCGAGGTCTCGCCGCTGCTTCTCAGCCTTGGTCCTCGCTGCCCGCTCAGCCTCCAGGTCCTCCTGGGCTTCGGCCAGCCCCGCCTGGGCCTCTCTGAGGGACTTGAGCAGCGTGGCCCGGGCGCCACCCTCCTCCTCAGCCCTGGGAGGAGAGGGGAGGGCACTGAATGGCTCTGGGGGGAGATCAGGCTGACAGCCACTCAGCTTGGACTGGGGAGTCCCTGGGCTCGGATTTTGGGGAGTGGGGTCCAGCTTCAGGCAGGGGCACCCTGAGGGCCCTCTAGACACTTAGGCTAGGAAGAGGCTGCAAAGCCTGTTCAAAGCAGAGCCTTGGGTACCAGAGGTGGTTGGTGAAGGTATACCTGAGGGTGGCTAGGGAGGGGGCTCTCAGGGTCTCTGAAGGGCAGATGATGGGGAGGAGTCTCAGGGTGGGGGGCCGGTGGCTGGGGGGTGTCTTAGGGTCCCTGGAGGTGGGGACTGGTCACTGAGAGGGGCTCAGAGTCCCCAGGGGGAGGGCCTGGCTGCCCACCTGGCCAGGGCAGCTTGTAGCTCCTCCTCCTTGCGGCCTAGCTGGGCCCGGAGCTCCTCAGCACGGTGCTGCTGCTCCAGCATCTGCTCCTGCAGCTCTGAGCTCTCCCCGTCCAGGCGCCGCTTGGTCTTCTCCAGCTCCTGGCGACTTTTCTCCTCCAGCTTGAGTCGCTCTGCAGGGGAGGGGCATAGGGGGTAGCAGTGAGGGTGTGGAAGGGTCTTTCCACACCAGAATTCTGGGGATCCACAGGAACATGGACTGGCTTGTGGGAACTGAGGTGGAGCCCATAAAGCAGGGTCCCAGCAGGAGCTGCCCAAAGTCAGGCATAACCAGGCTGGCCACTGCCATGGCACAGGAGACAGAAGAGGAGGGCACGGTTGGCCCCATCAACTCCTCAGAGTTTGGAGGAAATGCTTGGGGTTGGGGGGGGGGAAGATTAGGCGGAAATGACAGGAATGTCAGAGCTGGGGCAGGGGGAACTCAGGGCATAGAACTAACACAGGATGTCAGAACTGGGGTATGGGAACCTCAGGATACAGAATGTGGAATGTCAGAGCTGGGGGAGACCTCAGGACATGGAACGTGGAATGTCAGAGCTGGGGGAGATCCCAGGACACGGAACGTGGAATGTAAGAGCTGGGGGAGACCTCAGGATATGGAACATGGAATGTCAGAGCTGGGGGAGACCTCAGGATACGGAACATGGAATGTCAGAGCTGGGGGGGACCTCAGGACATGGAACGTGGAATGTCAGAGCTGGAGGAGACCTCAGGACACAGAACACGGCATGTCAGGGGAGGCATATTTGTGTATGGCATGGCAGGCCTCACCTTCCATGTCCGCCATCATGGCCTCATATTTGTGCCTGAGTTTATTAAGGCTCTTCACCTTTTCTTCCTCCTCAGCTGCCTGAGACGAGAACTCTGCCAGACGTTCTTCTAGCAGCCGCCGCTCCTGGGGTTGCAGGGAGAAGCTTGCTTCAGAGGGTCTCCCCTGCCCCGCCTGAGCCTCCAGTGACGGGGAGCTCACTACCTTTCAAGGGGGCTATTCTCTGTCTGGTGCCCTGAGCGCCTCAGTGACAACCTATTTAACCCCTTCATCTTACAGAGAAGTAAGGTGAGACCCAGCAAGGGGCAGGGCCCATGGCCCACCTCCTCCCCTCTCTCCCTCGCCCAGGGCCCACCTTGCCCAGCTTGGCATTCTGGTCCTCCAGCAGCAGGAGGTCCTCCTCCATCTTCTTCAGCCTCGCCTCAGTTGTCACCTTCTCTAGCTGCAGCTTCTGCCGGGCCCCCTCCTCTGCCTCCAGGTGCTGCTCCAGCTCCTGAGGTGGGGAGAGTAAGGGGAGTCACCGCAGGCATATGGGCCGCTGGCCGCCTGCCTCTGCAGCACCCCTGTACCTGGGCAGCTGACTTCCACCTTATGGACGGACCAGCTCTGACTGCAGGGCTCTGGATGCAGCAGGGGCCTAATTCAGGCTTTCTAGATGCAACTGAACCCTCTATTCCACTGGGTCATGGTCACAGGCCACACCCAATGGGTACAGGTTGTACTGGCCATACCCATCCCACATGGGCCACATCCATAACATAAGGGCCATGCTGGCTATACCCACCTCATATGGGTCACACCCTTCACATACGGCCTTACTGGCCATACCCATCCCACATGGGCCACAGCCATAACCTATCCCATATGGGCCATGCCCTCCACATACAGGCCATACTGGCTGTACCCTCCCCATAAGGGCCACACCCTTCACATATGGCCATACTGACTGCACCCATCCCATATGGGCCACACTCATCAAATGTGGGTCATACTGGCTATACTCATCCCATAGGTGCCATGCCCATCAAATGTGAGTTGTACCCATCATGCCCATCCAATAAGAAGAAAGACAAGGAGAGGGATTGAAGGGAGCTCCCAGGTGAGGAAAATTCCTCGACCAGTGCAAGTAGGGACCTTCTTCCAGAGCAGTGAGTGGCCAAGTAACCAAGCCAAGGTCATACAGAAAGTTTGTCTCAGAGGCAGGACTTGAGCCGGTCACCTGCACGTGCTGCTGCAGCCGCTTCTTGTCTGTCTCCAGCTGCACACTACGCTCCTCTTCCTCGCCCACCCGGGCCTCCAGCATGCCCACCACAGTCTCCAGCTCCTGCTTCCGGGCTGCCAGGCGGCCCCGGGTCTCCTCAGCCTCAGCACACAGCTCAGCCTCTGCCCGTAGCTGCTCTGAGAGCCGGGCTCTCTCCTCCTCCAGCTGAACGAGGGGGCAGGGGAGCAAAGGTCAAGGAGCTGGTGGGTCCACTAGCCCTGGGGCACTGCCCTCTGATCCTGGCATTCCAGACTCTGAACAAGGGGGCCCTGGCTTCTCTGGCCTCATCGCCCTCCCCTTTCTTACACATGCGCTGGGTTCCAGCCTCTCCCCTGACCCTGAGACTGACTTTGGAAACTCTCCTCTGAAGCCTTCCCTGGCGACCCCTCCTTCCCACCCCTTCAGTCTCCCTCTCTCCATTGTTGAATCCTCCCTATGCCCATGTACACGCAGGATCACACACAGCCCTGGACACGCCACCACACATGCACAGTCACACCCTGACAAACTCAGGGTGAAACGACACCCCCTCTCTGTTTAAGAACCTCCCAGGGCTCCCTATGGCATGCAAGGTCTCTGTCCTTCCCTATCCTCTCTCTGTCTCTGTCCAGTGATTCCCACCCAATAGCCTCCATGCTGTTCTCTCTCCATCTGCCAGATGGGGCTTGGCTGGAAGGCCTGTCCGTCCCCTGCCATCTCTCTGCCGTGGTCCTACCATTCTGGCCCAGCCTGAGGCACCCAGACTGCATCCCTCCACAGATAGAGAAGTCACTACCTCTCCTGGTCACTCTGACAGGGAGGGGAAGGGGCCCAAGCTCATCCCTCTGGGGATGGAGAGCTCACTACCTCTCCTGGTCACTCTGACTGTGAGGGGAAGGGGGCCCAGGTTCCACCCTGTACCTCACCTGGACCACTCGGCCTTGAAGCTGGTCCAGCTCCCGGGCACTCTGCTGCTGTAGCTCTTGTACCTTCTGGAGCTCCTGGGCCCGTGCTTGGAGCACCTCATCCTGGCGGGTCACCTGAAGAAGTGGCTTCACCTGGGGAAGGTCAGAAGAGCCTCAGGGAGGGGGGCAGGAGGGCAGAGAGGAGGGACCCTGCTGTGGGAGAAGGGCCGGGTAGGCCAGGCTTTGAGAGCCCATACCCAGCATGGGGCAATACTTGGGAAAGGAAAAAAAAAAAGAGTGGGGGTAGTTAAAGGACTCCTCCCCCATCTACCCTCTGGGCATGGCTCTTCCTGTCTCTGGGCTCAGTTTGCTCACCTGTGAAATGATGGTGAGAGGGGGAAGGGCTCTAAGAGCCCTCCCAGGGTTAGATTCAGAAGTCCCAAATTCTAGCCAATTGACCACCAAGCATTAATGAAGCACCAGGCGCTGGGCTAAGCTAGACCCGCCCTGCAGGGGTTTATGTTCTAAAGGGGCCAACAACGCATGGGCGGAACTGGGCACATGCACAATACGTACAGAGGGGCTGCCAGGTCACCTCGGGGGGGGGGGGCGGCTCCCTCAGCTGGCGAGGGGCAGGGGGCAGAGGGCAGAAGGTGGGAGGAACAGTGGTGCACATCCTCTACCAGCTAAGAAGAGAACTGAGAAGGCAGCCTGGGGCGGGGGCAGCCTGTACCGACACCTGGAGAGCATGTGATCAGTCACAAATCCCTGTGCTGCCCACCAGCACCAGGAGCTCCATCCCCCCACAAAGGGATAAGCGCTGGGGCTGGACTTGGGGACAGACAGAGGGACAGCGGAAAAAGCCAAGCTCCCATCCTGCCTCTGTTCCTGCCATCTGCCAAGCCTCAGTTTCCTCCATGTGCAATGGGGGTGATTCCCCCGGGGGTGGCGGGATAGGGCGGCCCCTCACCTTGGTGAAGAGGCGCCACCACTGCCAATGGCGGAGCTTGAGGTACGCAGCGCAGTTCCGCTGCATCACGCGGAGGGCACTCTGCTGCTGTTGCCGCCTGTGGAAAGCCCTGTGGGCCCGGGAGAGCTGGCTCAGTCCAGATGTCCACAGAGGCCCTGGGAGGGCACCCGGCAGCACAGGGGGCACCTGGCAGCAAGGGGGGCACCCAGCGGCACAGAAGGCCATCTCGTTTAATGCCCAACTTTGAAACAAGATGAAGGCTACTTGAGGTCAGATAAGGTTGTGAGCTGCCTGTTCGTTCGATAGACTCCAGCCCAAGTCTCCCAGGCCCCTTATCATACAGCATTGGCCTACATCCTTCCCTTCCCCACTGGGGCCCTGGTTCAGAAAGTGGGGAGGCCCCTGGGGGGGTCAGCTGCCTGTGGGGAGCCCTTCAAGGGCAGAAAGGGGCCCTGGGCCAGGGCATCCCTAGCAAAGCCAGCCTTCCCTGCCTACCTTCGGGCCAAGTATCCTCGGGCGGCCGCCTGGAAGGACACGATGATGTCTGTGATCTTGAGGTCCCGCTCTTCCTCCAACTGGGCCAGGACACCGGCCCGGAAAAAGATTTTGCTTTGGCCAACACGGTACAAGTTGGGGTCGAGTTCCAGGGCCTGGATCTGGGGTGGGGAGCGTGGGGAGAGTGAGCAGGGGAAGCAGGGGAGGTAGGGGAGACCCCAGCGCAGCCCTCCAGGCTCCAGCCCCGCCCTTCCATGCTCATACCCTGCCCAAGCCCCGCCTCTCCAGTCCCCCCCCAACTCTTTACCATTTTCTCGCAAGCCTGTTTCCCGTCCATGAAGCCCTTGGGGATGGCGTTGGGAGTCAGGATCTCATACCTGCCGGATGAGCAGATGAGCAGATGAGCGAGAGGGGACGGGAGGTGAGGGACGGTGAGGTGTACTCAGAGGAGAGAAGGCTGGGCACCTGTGGCCCCGCCCCCATTCCATGGCAAGTGGGACTAGCTCCTTCTGGCCTGGTGATCGGCCATCCAATACACCCACCTCGAGGTAGGCCCTCCCTCAAGGTGGGTACATTCTGCCTAGGGGAGCCATAATTAGGAAGCTTTGAGCCCAGAGCAAGGACTTCGGGTCTCAGGCAGAGGGACCAGGTGAGGAAGGAGGGTAGCCAACCTAGCCCAGCAGGCAACTCCCTATTTGGACCAACTCTGTCATTTGAGGCTGGGTGGGGGGGGGGTGGGAGAGTCCCTCTTCCCCCTCCCGGATCTGTCTCCCAAGGGTGACAATTCCCACAGAGACGAGACGTTGCAAGGGTTCTCGAGGAAGGCTGCCCGTCGAGGGCCAAGGAACAGGTTTCCCAGAGAGGGGCAGGCTTGGATCTTCCTGTTATCCCACCCTCTGGCACCCCAAGCTGGCTAGATCAGCTTCCATTCTTGCCCCAGCCATCCTCGGGATGACCACGAAGAGCATCCCCTCTTCTCCCAACCAGATTCCAGACAGCCTCCCACCAGCCACTTCCCTCTGCTCCAGCTCGCCCTGGCCCACTGCTCACCTCTGCCGGAATTCCTGAAACAGGATTCGGTTGGGGAAGCCCTGGCGACAGATGCGGATACCCTCCAGGACTCCATTACAGCGCAGCTGGTCCAGCACCAGCCTGGGCTCCAGCTTCCCTGCCTGGGAGAGGAGAGCAAGTCAGGCCAGAGCAGGGGGCCTGGGGGAAGAGAGCCCCTGGCAAAACCTCACTAGGCATCAGGTCCAGCTACATAACCTTGGACAGCTCCCTCCTGCTTTTCTTCTTTCTTTCTCTCCCTCTCCTCCTCCGCTTCCTCTTCCCCCCTTCTTCCTTTTCCTTTTCTTCTTCCTCCTCTACTCCCTTTTCTTCTTCCTCCCTCTCCCTCTCCTCCTCTCCTTCTTCCCCCTTCTTCCTTTTCCTTTTCTTCTTTCTCCTCTCCTCCCTTTTCTTCTTCCTGTCCCTCCTCCCATCCTCCCCCTCCTCTTTCTCCCTCCTCTTCCCTTCCTTTTCTTCCTCCCCCTCTTCTTCCTCCCTCCTCCCCCTCCTCTTTCTCCTTTCTCCTCTTCTCTTCCCTTCTTCTTCTTTTCCCCTCTCCCTCCTCTTTTCCCCTCCTCCTCTTCTCTTCCTCCTTTTCCTCTTCTTCTTCTTCCTCCCCCTCCTCTTTCTCCCTCCTCCTCTTCTCTTCCTTTTCTTCTTCCTCCCCTCCTCTTCTTCTTCTTCCCCCTTCTCTTTCTCCCTCTTCTTCTCTTCCTTCTTTTCTTCTTCCCCCTCTCCCTCCTCCTTGCCCTGATCTCTTGGTCAGCCTTTGCTCCCTTGGTGGTCAGGGCCCTCTGCCCCTCCTCCCACAGATGGTCCACAATGTACTTGTGGTTCATGGGCGGGTTTAGAGGCCTGCTGTGTATTGTGTGAGGAGGTCCTGGAGCATGGGAGGATGGCCATCAAAAGTGCATCCAGCTGGGATGTAAGGCTGAAGCTATGATGATCAATTCCAGTCAAAACAAATGTCATCTTACTTTTGGGTTCCAAAAATTAGCTTCACAGCCAAAGACTAAGGAAGCCTCATTAGACATTAAAATGAGATAAACTGCGGAAAGCCTCTTGCTTTTAGAGCTTAAAGTGCCACATACATGCTAGCTATCAGTCCTATTACTACAACAGGTCATGTAAAATGGAGATGGGGCTCTTAGTGGACCCCAAGCTCAACAAGTTGTAGCTGCTCCAGAGAGTCCCTGGGACCTGACAGACTGAAGAACCAAAGGGTGGTGGTGAACAGGAACAGGAGCAGGGGAGGTAGTGGTAGGGTGGGTACTCACTCAGAGCAGGAAGGGGTCTTAAAGACTTTCCAGTCCTACCCTGATAGGTATGAAAGAGGAGGGACAGGATTTGAACACAGGGCTCCTGACTCCAAGTCTAGCATTTGCTCCTCTACTTCTTGAACCTGGGGGAAATGGGTATTTACAGGTGAGTTCTAAAAGCATGGATTAAGCTACTGCTGTGTGCCAGGCTCTGAGCAGGAGCTGGGAGCAAGAAGCCCATGTCCAGGGTGGCAGGAGGGCCCAGGGTGCTCACCCTTTTCTCATGGTTGGGGATGATGCAGCGCACAAAGCTGGGGTTGGTGTTGCTCAGTGTGGCCATGAGCCGGCTCAGGGACTCCTTGTACAGCTGACCCACTGTCCGGAACATGCCTCGGCGTGGGCGTCCACCGGGCGCACCCCCATCCCCGAGGCTGCTCACCTGTTCCAGGCCCACAATGCCCTCCACTGCAAGGCCGGGCCAGAGAGAGACAGGGGTCAGGGAGGCCTAGGAGGGGCAGGGGTCACCCCAGAGGGCAGGGCGGGGGCCAGGGAGGCACCCAGAGAAAGTGATTTTGGTTATAGGATAACCCTGAGGTGGGCTACTGGGAGATGGGAGGGGAGTATTTGGGGGAGGAAGGTAGTTGTCAAGAGGAGTGGTGTTGGGGTGGGGGGTTCACTCCCAGAGATGGAGGAAAGAGGGAGAGAGAAAGAGACAGGCAGAAAGACAGAGACAGGGAGACACAACGAGAGACAGAGAGATGGGCAAGGAGAGAGAGGGAGAGGGAGAGGGAGAGGGAGAGGGAGAGGGAGAGGGAGAGGGAGAGGGAGAGGGAGAGGGAGAGGGAGAGGGAGAGGGAGAGGGAGAGGGAGAGGGAGAGGGAGGGAGAGGGAGAGGGAGAGGGAGAGGGAGAGGGAGAGGGAGAGGGAGATGGATGGGTAGGGAAGGAAGGAGGAATACTGGGAGGGAGGGGGGAAGGTCGAGGTCAGCCCCAAGTGGTAGAGGACATACAGTCACACACAAAGCCCCTGCCCATGTCTGGCTCCTAAGCCTCCTGCCCCAGGGCTACTGATGGCCAGGCACCTGATTTTGGAGGGTTCTTTCTAAAAGTTCAGCCTCTCTTGAGGCCAGCATGGCAGGGTGTACAGGACCTACAGGTTGGGATGGGGTGGGGCATCCTTCTGGCCGTCCTCACCGTCCTTCCAGATCTCCGCCGTGAGCTTGTCCGTGCTCTGGTGCAGGAGAGCAGCCACACTGTCATTCAGTGGGTCCATGTTTTTCATCAGCCATTCGTTGGCCTTATAATCCACCTGTGGAGAGGAGGGGGAGACAGGGCAGATGTCAGGCCTCACACTCTCCAGGAAGCCACCAGGCTCCTGCCTCTCAGGCTCAGTCTGGTAGGGATTGAACTTCTGGCCCTACCTTGGACGGTAGTATGAAATGAGGTGGGGGTGAGGGTTGTCCCTAATTGGGCTCTTGGTCTCACTCCCATAGACCATCACTGGCCTCTCCTTCATTTGCAGACGTCCCCCCCCCCGCCCACACACACACATACGCTCCTTGCAAGTAGAATGGAACTTGCTGGGGGGCACCCTGGCATACCACATGCCCACGCCCCCCCATTCATGTATGCACACACTCACACACATGTACACACGTACACACATTTATGTGCACACGCACACGCACACAAATAATGCACACATACACATTTACACACACGTACATTTATGTGCACACACGCACCTTCATACACAGTCATGCATACACACATTTATGTGCACACACGCACCTTCATACACAGTTATGTACACACACATTCATGTGCACACATGCACATTCGCACAGTCATGCACACACGCACATTTACACACACGCACACACATACATTTATGTGCACACACGCACCTTCACACAGTCGTGCACACATGCACATTTACACACACGCACACACGCATGTACATTTATGTGCACACATGCACCTTCACACAGTCATGCACACACGCACATTTACACACACACGCACATTTATGTGCACACACGCACATTTACACACACGTACATTTATGTGCACACACGCACATTTACACACACGCACACACACGTACATTTATGTGCACACACGCACATTCACACAGTCATGCACACATGCACATTTACACACACGCACACACACGTACATTTATGTGCACACACGCACATTCACACAGTCATGCACACACGCACATTTACACACACGTACATTTATGTGCACACACGCACATTCACACAGTCATGCACACACGCACATTTACACACACTCACACACACGTACATTTATGTGCACACACGCACATTCACACAGTCATGCACACATGCACATTTACACACACGCACACACACGTACATTTATGTGCACACACGCACATTCACACAGTCATGCACACACGCACATTTACACACACGCACACACACGTACATTTATGTGCACACACGCACATTCACACAGTCATGCACACATGCACATTTACACACACGCACACACACGTACATTTATGTGCACACACGCACATTCACACAGTCATGCACACACGCACATTTACACACACGCACACACACGTACATTTATGTGCACACACGCACATTCACACAGTCATGCACACATGCACATTTACACACACGCACACACACGTACATTTATGTGCACACACGCACATTCACACAGTCATGCACACACGCACATTTACACACACGCACACACACGTACATTTATGTGCACACACGCACATTCACACAGTCATGCACACACGCACATTTACACACACGCACACACACGTACATTTATGTGCACACACGCACATTCACACAGTCATGCACACACGCACATTTACACACACGCACACACACGTACATTTATGTGCACACACGCACATTCACACAGTCATGCACACACGCACATTTACATACACGCACACACACGTACATTTATGTGCACACACGCACATTCACACAGTCATGCACACACGCACATTTACACACACGCACACACGCACGTACATTTATGTGCACACACACATTCACACAGTCATGCACACGCACATTTACAACACGCACACACGCACGTACATTTATGTGCACACAAGCACTTTCACAGTCATGCACACACACATGTATGTGCACACACGTACACACGCACACACATTTGTATGCACACCCACACGTTCATGCGTGCCCACACTCCCACGCACCTTCCCCGCATAGTGCAGCACGCTGAAGTCTGCCTGGTCTCTCAGCTGCCGGGCCCGCTGGAACTTGGGGTGGCCGCCCTGCTCCTGGGCCACCTTCTCCACGAAAGACTTGTCTGTGGCCTTGGGAAACCAGCACTCCTCGTCCAGCAGGGCCAGGAGGCCCGGGGGGTTGGCCTGGGGGGAGGCCGGGCATAGGGGTCAGCGAGTCGGGAGCCCCCTCAAGCAGGCCCTCTTCCCTCCCTCCTCCTCCCCTCCCCCCCAGCAGCGGCAGGCGCTCACAGGCCTCTCAATGAGGTCGATGCAGGGCTGCAGGTCGAGGCCGAAGTCCAGGAAGGTCCAGGGGATGCCCTCGCGCTGGTACTCCTCCTGCTCCAGCACGAACATGGTGTGGTTGAAGAGCTGCTGCAGCTTCTCGTTTGTGTAGTTGATACACAGCTGCTCGAAGGAGTTCAGCTGCAAAGAGGTGCCCGCCAGGTGAGGGGGCGGGGCTGGGCAGGAGGGCAGGGTCAGGGAGTGGGTGGGGCTTGCAGGTGGGCAGGGCCAGGGAGTGGGCGGGGCAGGTGGGCAGGGCCAGGTGATGGGGGCGGGGCTTGCAGGTGGGCCGGGTCAGGGAGTGGGCGGGGCTGGGCAGGTGGGCAGGGCCAGGGAGTGGGTGGGGCTGGGCAGGACAGATGGACGGGGGCTGGTCAGGGAGAGAGTCTGGACAGGTGGGCAGGGCCAGACAGTGGGCGGGGCTAGACAGCCAGGCCGGGCCCCCTTCCCCCTTAGTTGCCCCAATGTAGCATGAAGACGAGGATCGCGTCCCTAGGACTGCTACAGGACAAACACTACAGAGGAGGGCCTCGGAGGGAGGACACACGCCGGCTCAGTCAGGCTGGTGAGGCTGGGGTGGGAGGAGGCCAAGTGATGGGGGAAAGAGACCCAGGCGGAGAGGGTAGTGATGATAATGACTTTAAGGTTTGCGAGACTTTGCAGATATTGTCTCACTTGATGCAATAACTCTGGGAGGTGGGTGCCCAGTTTCACAGATGAGGAAACTGAGGCTTGCAGAGAAGGCAAGTCACTTGCCCGGGGTCATACAGCTAGTAAGTGGCAAGATCTGAACTTCGGTCACCCTGACTCCACATTCAGTGCCCTAACCAGTGCACCATCTAGCAGCCTTCCTTTCAAGAGGAACAGGTGGGTAGGGGAGAAGGAGAAAGTCCAGAAGAGGGGGCACGGTAAAGGGCAGCAGAAGGTCAAAGTCTCACTTGGAAGATCTCGAAGCCGGCGATGTCCAGGATGCCCAGGAAGGAGGCCCCCTGGCGAGGACTTCGATCCAGGGCCCGGTTGAGGCGGAGCACAAGCCAGCGAAAGAGGCGCTCATAGGAGGCTTTGGCCAAGGCTTCCAAGGCAAAGTCAGCCTGTGCATAAGAGGAGGGCCCAGAAAGGTTGGAGGCAGGATGGAGTCAGGGGCCACAACTGGGTTGTGACCGAAGGCAAGGAGCCATCAGAGGGACCCTGAGCCACACAGGCCCTGAGAGGCCTTTTGAGCCAACCCCCACCCCCAACCTGGGAGGGCTCCCCTCAGCCACAGGCAGCGATGGGGACAGAGAGAGACCCTGGGAAAGGGATAGAGATGGGAGGGGGGATGGGACAGATGGTAGGTGAGAGAAGGCAACGGAGAGGAGGAGGGGGACACAGACAAGGGGAGAGATGGGACCGAGGCAGAGACAGAGGCAGAGATAGGGGGTGAAAAGAGACTGAGTGGAGGACACTGAGGGGTTAGAAGCAGAAAGGAGAAAGACATTCTCAGAGGGCATTTGTTCGACCCCTAGCCAAATAGGAATCTCTTCCCACAACACCCCTCACAAGCGCTCAGTCACAGCTTCTCCCTTCTTCCTCAGGCAGCTCATACCATGATGGGAAGGCTCACATTGGGGAGGAAATTCTTCCTCACCCTGACCAGAGGTCAGCTCTTCTCCCCCACGCACTCCTCCCTTTCCTATCTCCCTCCCTCCCAGTTCCCCAGGGTGGCCCTTTTTCAACCATCCCCCTCCCTCTGCCTACCCCAGGTCAGTACCTGCTCCTTGGTTTGAGCCTTCTGCACATAGTCTCGACCAACCTTGATGCGGGGGGAGAGCAGGGCTCTGGAGAAATCGGTCACCCCCAAACCCAGCAGACGGCAGAGTTTCTGGGCCGCTATCAGGGAGGAAGGAAGGAGTGGCTTAAGGTCTTGAGCCTTCTTAGAGGAAAATGGATGGAGAGAAATCTTTCATGATTATGCCTAAGGGGAGAATTTGCTCTTTTCTTTGCCTAAGATTTTATTATTTACATGTATCTTTTTAAAAAAAATGGAGCTCTTTGGTTTACCCATAACCTTTTCCTCCCCCTCTTTCAACAAGAATTTTAAAAGGAAAGCGAGCCATTCAGCCAAGAAAGGTCCCATCTACCCAACAACCTTCTCTGGGCTCATCATACAGCATTTCAGCATCTTTGTTCTTTCCACTGACACCATCACCACCATCATGTTCCTATTTTCTCATACTTCTCTCTTTATCTGTTCTCATATGCCTTCCTGTGCTTCTCCAATTTTCTCGTACCTGTTATTTCTTATGGTGCTATTATTATTATTGTACCCCAATGAGTTTAGCCATTTTAGGGGAAGAATTGTTAGCCAAACAAAAGATAAAGGGGATTTCAAGAGATAAAATAGATCATCTCAATCACAGGAAATAAAAAAGCTTTTGCACAAACAAAATCAACGCAACTAGGATAGGGGCCACTCTAGTCTGGGAAAAAATTTCCATAAAATGTCTCTGGTAAAGGCCTGGTGCAAGGAATTAATAAACTATAGAAGACCAAGAGTCATTTCCCAATAGGTAAGTGGTCAAAAGATATGAACAGTTTCTCAAAAGAGGAATTGCTAACTATTATCAACCATAGGAAAGAGATTGCCCCCAAATCACTAGTCATGACAGAAGTCCATCTCAACATAATTCTGAGGTTTCACCTCACACTCAGTGAACTGGCAAAGATGACAAAAGATGAGAACAGTCAAAGCTGGAGGGGTTGAAGAAAGACAGGGACACTAATCCATAGTTGGTGGAGCTATAGATTGGTCCAGTTATTCTGCCCAAATCTCCCTCCATTATGCTCTTCTCTGGGTACTCCACAGGCCAGCTGTACTGGTCACCTGCTCCTCTGTGACCATGACCGGCACTCCATCCCCACCTGTGGGCCTTTGCATTAGCTGTTTTGTTGGCCTGGAACTCTCTACCTCCAACCTCCACCTTTTAGCATCCCCGGCTTGCCTCAAGCCTCAGCTCAAGAGTCACCACATCTTGAAGGCTTTTCATAGTCTTTGACATTGCTAGTGATGTCTTCTCCAAGGTAGCCTTCCATCTACTCTATATTGTATATATTCAAATGTAGAAATGTTGTCTCCCTCATTAAAAGGAAATCTTCCTGAAGGGAGGTATCCCCAGAACGGGACACAGAGGGGCACTTGTCGATTGATTGGCTAAAGCATCCCTACCCTTTGACCTTCCAACTCTCAAGAAAGCCAAGGACAGAATGAAATCAGAGAAGCCTGACTCCCACTGTGACCCTAATGGGGAGTGACTAAAGCAGGCACGTGACTGGGTGGTACCTTGTACCCAGAGGATGAGGGAGGTGAGGAAGTCAGAGAAACGTGGGAAAATGTGTAAGAGTTGATACAGCCTGTACAAGTATGCAGGACTAGATAAACCATCTAGACAATGACAGCAGTGCAAAGAAAACAGAAAGAATAACAAAACAACAAACGCCAGCGCCCAAGCATTGCCAGTCCTGGAGAAGCTGAGGAAATGCAGGAAATGCAGCTCCCTCTTCCCCTGGAGAGGTGGGGTGGGTAGAATGACCTCCAAGGGTCAAGGTGTCTCTTGGCTCTCCCCCAACTGTTTTTTGGGTACAAGGGAAGGTTTGCCAGGTGGGAGTGGGAGGGGTCTATTCAAACACTGATGCATTATGAAAATCAAAGGACTTCAAAACCTGACCAAAGGGACAGGCTAGCCAGATGCTAGCCAGGTGAAGCAAAGCCCGCCTGCAGAGGCTCAGAATAAGCCTGGGTGGCAGCTGAGCCCAAGTACTTGGGCTTCCTTGGGTGCTTTGTGACACTTGGGGTTGTCACGGGGAAAGCCTTCTGGACATTTTAAAATGCTACAGCAAGGGAAGCTGTCATGCTTCTCACCACTGTCATTCCACATTTTTTATCAAGGATTTGGATAAAGATGTAGTTCACCAAATATGTGGATCATACACACACACACACGCACACACACAGACACACGCATGTACCCACGTACATGTGAACTTGAAGTTGGGAGGGGCCTAGGGGCTACCTAGGTACAGCCAAATAACAGATCAGGGATTCCCTCTACATTTGCCAGATAGTGCTTGAATACTTCAAGTGACAGGGAGCTCATTCTCTTCAAAGGCATCTTTGGGGTGACAGAGTCAAAACTAGACCCTCATCCCAGTCACTGATCCCTGGTGGCTTCCTGGGTTGGGCACAGCAGAGGGAGGCCTAGAGATCCTTGCTCTGGGACTACCTGTGTTGTCCGGCATTGTGGCCTGGTCTGAATGTCGCTCTTTCTTCAGGGAGATGTTTCCAAACTGGAGAACCGCAGATACCACTCGTAACATGGCTGTGGGAGTTGGGAGAGAGAGGAGCTGAGGAGAGGAGTTCCACCCTGCATGAAAGGACATCTCTCTGCCCAATAAGCTGGGCTCTTGTCTCTTCTGCCTGGCTCCTCACACCTTCCTGGGGGACCCTTCTGTGGGGGCTTCTCACCGACCCTTTGCCCCACATGGAGGCCCCCCCGGCCCCATCCTGGGTCCTTGCCCTTGGTGAGGAGGGGCTAGCTCTTTTGTGTGTACATCGAACATATGAGAATAAATCTGGCCCTGGGGCCCTGTGGGCTGTGACCTGAGACCCGCCTCCACCTCTCTCTCTAGCCCCATGCCAGGCCCAGCAGCCCTTAGGTGCCACTGCCTCCCAGGTCTGACCCCAGGTCCCCTCACTTCTCTTGATTGCCATGGAGTGGCCCAGACCTTGGTCCAAGCTGCCTGGTTCCCATCCCCCCCCCCCCCATTCCCCATCTATTGGGTCAGGTCTTAGGAGCTCAGACTGGAATGCCAAGTGTCCTTCCTCAGGTACTGAAGAGTCCTCTGGACCCGAAGTGGGGGAGGCGGAGAGCATTCCAAAGGCCTGCTCTTTGGCTGGCCACACCCTGCCCTCATGGGGTGGGGGGACAGGCAGACACCTGCCCCACTGGCAGCATGCCACCAACGGTCAGTCCCCACCAAAGTCCTCCAGGTTCTGGCTGAAGCCCGCCTCCCAAGGAAGTCCAAGTACTTAGGCTCAGCTGCCACCCAGGCTTATTCTGAGCCTCTGTATGTGGGCTTTGCTTCACCTGGCTAGTATCCAGCTAGCCAAGCTTCAGCCCATGCAGCATCCCCACCCCCTGACATCAGGACCTGGGAGGGTATGCCCCACCCCCTGCCCTCCTCAGCCTGTGGCAGCTCAGCTCAGGTGCCTCCTCTTTGCTGATCCCCAGGAGTTAGCATGTCCCCCTGGCCCCCTGCACTCTAGGTTGGGGGCACATCTATGTGGCATGTGGGTTCCTGGAGGGCAAGGCTGCCTCACTTTTAGATCTGTGTCACTGCCTGGCACATAGTAGGTGCTTAATAAATGCTTGTTGGGTGCTCCTGGCGCTGCCCCCTGGGCCAAACAAAACAAACCTACTTCTTCTCCCACACAAGCCAGATCAATCCCTCTCCCTGCCCAGGCTCTTCTTCAGGCTAAATAATCTGAGCCCTTCAAATGAAATGGCCCTGCTTCTCACATCCTCCTGAAGTTGTGGTGCTAAGGACTGGGTCTGCAGATGTGGTCCGGCCATGGCACAGGTGGCCCACCCTCCAGCTTCTGTCTGTCCTGCCTCCATTGATGTAGCTTTACAGTCAGAGCAGCTGTTTTGGAGCCATTGACACACATTGAGTTTGTGGTCCACTAAGACCTCCAGGTTTTTTCCATATGACTAGCACTCTAGCCAAGCCTCCTCCATTCCCATGCTCCATAGCAGTCTTTTGTAAATGCAGCTTGCGATCACATTTGTCAGCTGGCTTGGTTAATTGTCATAATTGTTTTTTATGGGAACATTACCCCAGGCTTGGCAAGTGGAAACCAGTCTGTCTGTAGGCGGACTGCTGAGGCTTTGGAGGTTGCACGAAGCTGAGGGTCAGGAGACCTGGGCTGGGTTCTAGAGCCAAAGGAAGAGCCAGAGGCCCAGGGCAAGGGCCCCTACTATGGACTCCCAAGGTTAGAGCGCTGCACCTGGGGGAGGGGAACCTCATCTGAAAAGTGGGCAGAGAGGCCTGATTCCTAGGGTAGGGCCCAGCTACTGACACCTGTGACCTGAAATGAGCCGGCAACATCTGGGCCTTTGCTCAGATGAAAACAGCCCCATCAGCCTTGCAGAAAAGACCAAGGAAGTCAGTTTTAGAAATGGATGGGGCCTTAGTAGGAAGAGCTCAGGCTTGGGAGGGCCAAAGCAGCCCAGTGGATTCTAGCTCTAAGCTGCTGCGATGGAGCCTCTCTTTGCCTCAGTTTACCCTTTGTAAGATGAGGGCCCAGACAAGTTCCTCCAAGAGCTGGCCTTTGCAGTTCTGCCTGAGCTGCTCTACACACCCCTAGGGCCTGCGACCCAGCCAGGCTCACTCATTCCCCAGAGGGCAGAGGTGTTTGTTGACTAACTAATGGACTCCAACCCCAATTTGGGCTGAGGGAGCCCGCTGGTCACAGGCCAATCAGGACCTTGAACCAGGTCCCTGCCTGGTTCTCTCAGCCTTCTTTCCAAGTCAACAGTGTAGGGCACTGCAGGAAATGTGGCCAATCTGGAACCAACAGACTTGGGTGTGAACCCCAGGCATCCCATCCTGCAGTGGGGCAGGCCTCACTCTCCTCTGAGGTCCCTCCTGCTGTGAGTTGTCCCTCTTGGGGACATTCCAGCAATGCCCAGGAAATGGACTAGAAGCCAGCCCCCTGGCTCAGACCCCAGGCCTACTCACAGACAATCTCCTCGTGAGTGAAGCCCAGGACACGCAGAGATTCCAGAGTCTCATGGAAGAGCTCCCGCTCCTGGCCTGGGGACGATGACGGCCCATTGGTGAGAAAGCGGTACTCAGAGCATGGCTGGAGGAGGAGGTCCTCTGTGGCAGAGAGGAGAGGAATGAGGGAAGAGGGTGCGGAGCTTCGGAGGGGGCACCCACGGAAGGGCCTCTGGCCTCCGCCCACCCCCTTTGGGGTCCTGGGGCTTTGGAGAGGAGGAAGAAAGAGAATCATGGGATCAGAGGACAGAGAAGGTGGGGGCTGGGGGCAGGGGCAGAGGGAGACATGGAAGGGCTCAGACTCAGCCTGTCCAAGCGGGGAGGGGCGCAGCTAGCCCTTTGGTTTTATGGCGGCCCACTCTCCCTAGGAAGGCTGTCTGATGCCTCTGGAGTACTAGGAAGTGGGGAGGCCACAGACCTTTCAGCTGTTCCCCGGCTCCCCCAAGGAGCTGGTAGAAGATGTGGAAGCTGCACTCATCCTTGGCCTGCCGGATGGCCCGGGACTTCTCCAGCAAGTCTGGGGTGAGGGCAGTCAAGGAACCAGGCCACCGTGCTGCCACCCAAACAAGCCCTGTAGCCACCGACTTCTCCCAGTCCCCTCTAGATGCCCTCCGCCACCGCTGCCCCCCCAGCCACCCTCCCTGCTGCCGCCCACTCTGAGCCCCCAGATGCCCCCGCATCACTGCCCCCACCAAGCCCCAAGGATACAAGTCTCGATATTGGCCCCCACAATATAACCGGCCACATCGAAGTTGATTCTGATGAATTTGCCCTGGGGCAGAAGAGAAGAGGAGACCGTCCAGGCTCGGCTGACTCTTCCTCCCTTCTCTGCCCTCCCTCACTTCCAGGAAGGCCTAATCTCCTTGTGTGCCCAGGAGGCCTAGCGGAAGCCCCCAGCCCTTCCTTCCCTTAGTGATTCCCCAGGACCTGCTGCCTCCTTCCCCAGGATCCATCCCCCCAACCTCGCACGACTCCCAGGGATCTCAGCTTCTGGTCGGCCCG
Source organism: Trichosurus vulpecula (assembly GCF_011100635.1). Lineage (NCBI taxonomy): Eukaryota > Metazoa > Chordata > Mammalia > Diprotodontia > Phalangeridae > Trichosurus > Trichosurus vulpecula. Next base: position 3,933,085 of record NC_050574.1, on the reverse strand, counting down.
GCCCCGGATCCCCAAAGGGAGCAGCAATCATCGGCCCCCCACCCCGCCCGGGCCGGGGGCTTACAAAGCGAGAAGAGTTGTCATTCTTCACTGTCTTGGCGTTCCCGAAGGCCTCCAGGATGGGGTTGGCTTGGAGCAGCTGCCGTTCCAGCTCACCCTGAGGAGCCGGGGACAGGGGTCAGCTGGCAGGCGGGAGCTGGGGTGGGGGCGTGGGTGGGGGAAGGCTGCCGGGTTGGGGCCCGGTGCACCGTGGGAGGGGAGGATGGGCGGAGGGAGGCCGCTACTCACATAGGCCACCATGCTGGCAGGAGTCTGGGGAATTCACAGGAAGGCGGGACACAGACCCAGCACACGGCAACACAGGACATGGAACACAGGACAGACACACGGAACGAGGGCCCCCAGAGTTAGTCGCTGGTGCCTTAGGTCCCTCTCCGCATCCTGACATTCAAGACCTCCGCTGGCTGGCTGGGTGCCCTCAGCTCATTCTCCCTCACTCAGGCCACTAGCCTGTTGCTGGTCATCTCTGTCAGCTCCACTCACTGCAGCTCTTCTGAGAAGCCTCCCAAGGCTCCCACCTTCTGAGGCTCCTTCTCTCCCCCTGATCCAGACCCACTCTGCTTCGGGGCAATCATTTGTGTCCTTGTCCCCCAGAGAGCAGGGATGGGGCCTCTGGGTCCCAGTCTCTCACTCATCCCTCAGAGGTGCCACTTTTGGGGCCCTGGGTCCTGGCCTCTTACTCATCCTCCAGAGGGCAGAGGTGGCACCTTTAGGGGCCCTGGGTCCCAGTCTCTCACTCATCCCTCAGAGGTGCCACTTTTGGGGCCCTGGGTCCTGGCCTCTTACTCATCCTCCAGAGGGCAGAGGTGGCACCTTTAGGGGCCCTGGGTCCCAGTCTCTCACTCATCCCTCAGAGGTGCCACTTTTGGGGCCCTGGGTCCTGGCCTCTTACTCATCCTCCAGAGGGAAAAGGTGGCACCTTTAGGGGCCCTGGGTCCCAGTCTCTCACTCATCCCCGGAGGTACCACCTTTGGGGCCCCTAGGTCCCAGCCTCTCACTCATCCCCTAGAGGGCAGAGGTGCTGCCTTGGGAGCCCCCAGGTCCCAGCCTCTCTCTCCCTGCCCTTGGGGACCATCATGGCCCTATTCTTACAGTTCTTTGTGTGTTGCAAAGCTCTTTCCCCACATTTTACAAATGAGGCAATCCGAGGAGGTCCAGGACTTTTTAGAGGTCCCACAGTTCCTAATGACCAGAGAGCCCCTTTGCCTCTCAGGGGCCCAGAACAAGTGAGAGGAGCGAGCCTCTGGCTGAGGAGGTGAGAGCGAGGCCCAAATCTGGGCAAATCCCAGCAGCTCTGGGCCTTGGGCTCCCCTTCAGCTGTCAGCAGAGCACCTGCCTCTTTCCGGGGCCTCAATGAGGGGCTGAGGCTGCACTCACTTTCAGGATGGGCTCTCCAAGGGGAGAATACAAGGGTGTGACAATAACCAGAAAGCACCAACAAGTGACTTTAGGGCTGAGCCTGGGGCTCACGGTGGAGCTGAGGGGAAGCCCTCCCTGTGCTGGCCCTTGCTTTCCCCATCTGGACCACGATGGACACACAGGAAGGGTAGGTGAGAGGAGATCAGAGGAGGAGCCCCGGGGATAGTGAGGGGAGGGGAGGGGCAGGAAGCTAATGGGCCTCGAGGGGAAGGGGGAAGGAGCTGGCAGCATGAGAGGAAAGACTAAGAACTCTTGGCCATGGGGAGGAGGGTGGATCTGGAGCCGGAGAGAGACTCACCGGGGCACCCTGCTCCCTCCTGCCCTTGGGGGATGAGGCCACGTGAGCCAGGTATTGAATGACTTTCTTCGTGTTTTCTGTCTTGCCGGCCCCAGACTCGCCCCTGAGGGAGAAGCAGCAGGGGAGGTCAGCAGGCCCCACTACCCCCTTCCCAAGCCATCCCACCTCCCTTTGAGTCCAAGGGTGGGGGGTCACTCACGTGCAGAGGATGGATTGATCCTCCCGGTCTGTAGGGGACAGAGACAGATGTCACTGAGATGCTGCTGCCCACAGGTGTAATCGCAAGCAGGGTGGCTGACCCCCCTCCCCCAACCACAACTCCCAGGAGGCCCCACAGACTGAGCCCAGGCCTGGCTGAGGGACCTTGGGCCAATCTCTGTCCTGCCTCGGTTTCCCCCTCTGTGAAGTAGGGGGTGCAGCGGACGGCCCTGAAGCACCTCTGCAGCGCCCCTGTCCTATCCCTCATGGGCTGCTTAGCTTGGAGAGGTTGTCTGCTGCCTCCCAAGACCTGCCGGGCTGCTGTCTCATGGAGAGGGCAGGCCCATCGAGGCCGGAGGGAAGCTAAGCGTCCCCATCACTGCGGGGTCTCAAGCAGACTGCCAGCCCTGGCCCTCTGGGCCACCCAGAGCTTGGGCCCAAGTCACAGGACTAGGCCTTGGTGGGCCTGGCCAATGTGGGCACTGGCTTTGCTCAGCTGTGCCCGCTCAGTACAAGGGCTGAGGTTTTTTTTTTTCCTCATGGGACACAAAGTAAATGCTCACTAATTGCAAAAGATTTGTTTTAAAAGCTCTGAATCCCTGGATGGTGAGTGTCCAGAGCCTAGGGCAGTACCCTGGGCACAAGGCATCGGTCCACATGGGAGCCCACAGCTCTTAATGGGTTCTGTTAGTCAGCATGTCCTGGCCAAGCTGCCCCTCTGCCCGGAAGGTTCATGGGTACAAACACACAAGGGACCTCCGAGGCCAGGCAGGTTCCTCTGCCATGCACAGGCACACGGACACAGGAACACACCAGCCTAGCCTCCCTCTGTAGCCAAGGGGCAGAGCTGGGATCTGAACCTCAAAGCCAGCTTCTTTCCTGCGGCCCCACAGCCTCAGGCCACGATGCCACATCCACCCAATGTGGTCTAAGCCTAGCAGGACAGAGTGGGCCCAGGCCCGGTCCTTCTGTCTGGAGCCTCAGACCAGGCTCGTCCCTTGGGGTGCCTGTTCAAGCTGTTGGCTCATACTGACTTTCCTGACATCATTTTTCTCCCTTTCAGAGGTCTCCAGACAACATTTGGGAAGTAGTCTGTATTGGGGTCAGGATGGCCTCCCTGCTCTGACCCCCAAGGGTGCTGACTATGATCTGAAGCCTAGAACCTCAGCATGGGAAGGTACCCTGGCCACAGTCGGCCCTTGCTTGAATGAGCCATCTCCCGGAGGCTGGTTCTTCCTCTCTGGGACAGTTCTGACAGTCAGGCTCCCAGGGGAGTTTCTCTGTGCCCCCTCCTCCCACCCAGTCCCGGGGCTGCCCTCGGGGCCTGGGCAGAACAAGGGTGTTCTAGACCCCCATGGAGGGCGGGGCCTAGCCCTTATGACTCTCAGGGCCTGGGGATATTCCTCCCGGGTCTCCATGTGGACGTCCCTCCAGGACACCAGGCAGACAAGGCTGCTGAGCTCTGTCTGGGAGCTGGCTGAGGCTCTGACTTTCCTCACTTTGGGGGTGACCCTCCCGCCGCCTGACCTTGCAGCATGCTACGGTAGGCCCCCTCGGTGACCGCATACACATGGGGTGGGACCTCATGTCGCTTCTTGCCCCGGTACATCTCCACAATGGCTTCTGTGTAGATGGGCAGCTGCTTGTAAGGATTGATGACCACACAGAAGAGGCCCGAGTATGTCTGTGGGGAGGGAGGGGAGTCAGAGAGGGCCCCCTCCCCCAGGCTCCAGCCCAAACACCTCCCCCTACGACCTGAGGCAGGACTTGGCTGTGGGCACCTGCCTGTCTATAAAACGGAGACGATTCACATGTGTTCTGTAACCCCCTCCCAGGATGACTGAGAGGAAAGGAGGTAGGAGGCACACACCAGGCGCTTAATAAGTGCTTGTGGAGCATGGAATTTGGCTGGTGTTGATTTATGATGTAACACATGCAAAGTGCTTGGCAAACCCTCGGGCACCACGTCAACATGGTGGGCAGTAAGCCCTGAGACCAGAGTGGTGCTGACCATGCTCCTCCCCCAAACACTATGGACCAGAGTGGGGAGGGTGAGGGAAGGGGAGGGAGGAGGAGAGGGCATGATGAGGAGAAGGAGGAGGAAGAGGAAAGGGGGGAAAGGGAGGAGAGGAGAGGGGGAAGAGGAGAGGGGAGGGGGAGAAGAGGAGGGGGGAGGGGAGGGAGTGGGGAGGAGGAGGAGGAAGAGGGGAGGGGGAGGAGGAGGAAGAAAAGGGTGATGGGGAGGAAGAGGAAGGTGAGAGAGGAAGAAGGTTAGATGAAGGAGCTGAAGGGGAGAGGGGGCGGGGCACCCAGTGGCAGAGGCCATGGCGTGGGGGGGGTGGGCAGGAGGCCTGGAGGGGAGAGCTGGAGGGAGGCCGCTGTTCTTGCCAGAGCCAGAGCAACCGGTCGGGTGGGTGAGATGGCCCCACCCTGGGCCTGGCACTGAGACCAATCTCACCATCCTCTCTTCTTGCCGCCCCCCCCCCCCCAACGCTTGTGGAGGGCGGGCCCGCCCACCCACATTCCCAGGCCAGGTAGATCATGCTTGGTGGCGCCGCCATGAGGGGTGCTCCCCCAAGCCCCAGGCCTCGTTAGCGCTGGCCAGGGGCATCTAGAGGTCTGGAACCCGCCTGTCTCCCTGCAAAGTCATTGCCAGATGGGCCCGAGGAGGAGGAGACAGGCAGTGAAGGTGACTTTGTTTCCTTCCTGCTACACAATTCCCACCCACCCACCCCATTTAACAGAAGGAGAAACTGAGGCCCATTTAGGGTGGGCCCGTGGACCAAGGTCTCCCAATGAGGGCAGGAAGCTTCCTCCTTCCCCGCCGCACCCATTCCCAGGGCAACACCCAAGGAAGCAGCCAGAATCTGAGCCTGGCAGGGACCAAAGGGCAGCAGAGATGGCCACACCCAGGATCAAGGGGGAGGGGAGAGGCAGGAGACCCGGCCTTAACACCAGGCCGGCTGGCTTCCTTGTTTTCTGGATGGGCGGTGGAGGCCCAGAGCTCTAGGTGACCTCCCGCAGTCACCCCCGGGTGACGCAGGCCACAGCCTCCTGGGCCCGCAAGGCCGAATCTCTTCCTCTGGCAGAGGGGTCGGTGGAGGGGAAGCCCAGCACTCAGGTGCTGGTCCCTCAAGGCTTAATCTTAGCCCGTCTCTCTGGCCTCGGTCTCTCCTCCCCAAAGTAAAGGAGTGCTAGCGAGGCTGGCAGGGAGGGACACTGCAGGCACGGCTCTATCTCCTTCCTGCCCACTTTGGGCATCTCTTAGGGATGGGGGGAGGGCTAGTGCGATGAGACCTCCAAAGCAGCCCACCGAGGCAGGCCCTGGGAGGGCAGTCATTCCCCTTCTTCCACAGGCACAGACAGGCCCCAAGAGATCAGAGGCGTCCTGGAAAGAGGCAGGGCTCTGGCCAGGACCAGCACCGGGTTTGGCAGAGGGATGGATGGGCGGGTGCTGAGCTGCCCGTTTCTCTCAGAGGTCACTCTGCTGAACCCCCTCATTTGACAGATGGGGAAAGTGAGGCCCAGAGCAGGGAATTCTGGGAGTTGGCCAAGTTCCCCGAGGGCAGAATCGAGCAGGTTTTGAGTCTAGTGAGAGGGACGGGGAGGGGACAGAGGGAGGCAGGAGGGCTGACACCCGGGTCCTAATAAATAATCTCATTTGGGCCTGGCTCTCGGATGACAGGCTTGGGTGCCAGGGAGGCCACACAACCCCCGAGGATGGGGCTCCTGGGGAAGGGTGAGAAGGCAGGTGTCTGGGGGCACCACTCACGTAGATGAGGCTGGAGTAGTATCTCTCCCGGAGGTTGTGCAGTACGGAGGCTTCATTGAGGCACGTGAGGTCTGCCATGTCCTCAGCCTTGCTGAACTTGGGGGGGTTCATGCGTTGCACCTGGTCCCTGGGCAGCCGCAGCCGGCGCCCACTCTCTGCCAGCTCCACCTCCACCTCCTCAGGGCCCTCATCTCGCAGGGCGGCCGCTTCAAAGCCGTGCAGCTCAGACGGCACCCACACCAGGCGCCGGGCAGCCCACTCCACCTGGGGGGTGCCTATAGCACTGGCCAGCCCCGGGTCGGAGCGAGGGGTGAACAGGAAAGGCTGGGCCGCCTCGGGCACTGGGCCCGCTGCCTTCCGCACCATGCTGGCTGCAGCCATGGCCTGTGGGCAAGAGGGGGCCGTGAGGACCCATGTTCAGCCCCCCCCCCGACAGCTTAGGAGCCCCCCTGCAACCCTACGGAGGGCATGCCGAGGCCCAGAGCAGGGATGGGGTCAGGGAGCAGGCGTCTGGGCCAAAAGGACTCTCAGGGATAAAATGAGGCTGCCAAGGACCCTCCGTCACTTTCCCAAAGTGGTGACCAGGCTCAGAGAGACAGCTAGGACAGCACCATGGGAAGCACCGGCCAGTCATGCATCCTTGGGACCAGGGATGCCAGCCTCGGGGCCTCCTAAGACCAGGACAACCTCCCTCCAGGGGCCATGGCCCCTCACAGTACCCCCGCCCCCCATCTCTGAGCCCCTAATTACGGATCCCCCACTGCCGCTTTTCTCCCCAGTAAACCACATGCACTCAGCCCCAGCCCCTGCCCACTGCCCTCTATCCCCCTCCTGGGACCTGCACGTCCTCCCTCCAGGGGCCATGGCCCCTCACCGCCCTCCCCCCATCTCTGCACGCGCCTACCTAGCAGACACTTGCCTGTCCACATGCACTGCGCCTCAGCCCCTACCCTCTATCCCCCTAAGCTTGGGTGCCATCTCCAGTCCCAGCCCCCATTAGGACCTCATGTCCCTCGTTCTGATGCTCCAAGGCTCCAGCCTCACACAAAGGAACCCCTGCCCCCCCCCCCCGCCTCAGTTTCCTTCTCTGTAAAAAGGGAATAATCCTTCTGGCAAGCCCTTCCTCCCAGAGGTGTATCCTGAGAGCTAAATTCATGGGAGCTATCATTGTGATTGTATTAGCTCCCCCTTCTCACCTCTGGCCCCACCCCAACTCTGGGCAGGCCCCCACCAGCCATCTGCCTCCATCTGCCTGCGTTGGTCTTGCCTCTTTGGTTCCCTCCAGGATGCCTCCCTCCAGCTGCCCCCAGCCCTTCCATTCTTCCCCAGTCACTGACGGTCTCCCCGTGGCTCCCAGCTGCCCACATCTGTTGCCCTGGGCCTACCAGGGCTCACCTGGGTGTCCCCTGGGGCCCCGCTCAGCCTGCTCCTCCTCGCCTCCATCCTGCAGACTGTGATCCCTGGCACCCCTGGCGAGCAGGACACACCTAAGGGCCCAGGGCCTTTGACCAGGAAGACTTTCAGTCTTCCTCTAGGTGCACCCTCCTCCCTTGGCCCCCAGCCTCACCTAGTGCCCCCTGCTCAGGAGACAGGGAGCAAGAGGGCGGAAGGGACGGCCCGCCCAGCCCCACCTGCTTTCATAGATGCCCAGAGCCTGGGCCGCGCCCCTGTCAGACCTTATTACTTGTTACTCAGGTCACTGGGCAAAGGGTGGGGGCACACTTGGAGTCAGGGCAGGTACAGGAGGCATCTCTCCCCATAAGCCACCAGCGCCCAGGACTTAGCTATCCCCTGATTCACATATTCAGCCCCCTTCCTGAGCCCTGCACTGTGGCTCCCTCCTCCCCCAGGAACCCCGGCATCCTTGCCCTCATTATGGCCCACTTCTCCTCCAGGGACCCTGGCATCCTTGCTCTCACCATGGCCCCCTTCGGTCTCCTGACCCCCACACACACACACTGTGGCCTCCTCCTCGGCACCCTGAGCCTCCACCTCATAAAACTCAGCTATCCAGCCCCCTTCCCCCAACTTAGATCCATAAGCCTCTGCCCATATTTTCTCAGGGAGCCCTAAAATCAGGGGATTTTGAGCTGCAGGGGAGCCATTCTAAAGTGTCCCAAGGCCTTGCAGAGTCAGGTAGATAGTCAGGATTCAAACCCAGATCCTCCAGCCACAGATCCCACAGTGCCCTTTAATGCCACCCCCATCCTGTTCAGCCCAGCCCCCCAAGTAGGGCCCCGCGGGCCTAGGGGAGGGAGGGGAGGAAGGCTGGTGGCCCAGGAAACACTCAAGCTACAGAGAGGGCCCAAGCGGCCCTGCCTGCCTGGCACTCCCAGCCCTGCCTGCATTAGCAGGTGCCCAGATGTAAGACAGCCCGGCCCAAGCCTCGCCCCTGTCAGAGATCAGGGGCTGAGTCAGGCCTGGGAAGACTTCGGCCTCTGTCCAGCCAATGGCTGCTGCCTTCCTCCGGGCCTGCCCCAGCCCCTCTGGCCAACGGTCCTTCAGGACAGGCTCCCTGCCCATGCTCAGAGACTCTGGCATCTCGCCTTCCTCTCCCTGCCCTCTGTCACCACTGGCATCCTGGCCCCCCAGGGCCTCCGAGACTCAGCCAGGAAGCCCAGTAGCCCTGGGTCCTCAGGGACCCAGGCCACTGTCCTCCCCATCAGCAGCACGCCCCTCCAACACACACACACACACACACACACACATATACACACATCACACCACACACACACATCACACCCCCACACCTCCCCCACATAATCACACTCACACACACGTACACGTCACACCACAAAACACACATCACACACACTCTCATACATACACACCCCACATAATCATACACACATACACGTTACACCACAAACACACATCACACACACACATACTTCTACTCAAAGACCTGGGTACTTGGGTTTCTCTCAGGGGCTCAGTGAGCCCCCTCTCCCCCTACCAGGACAGGAAGAGAGCTGACCTAGAGAAACCAATGGAAGGTAGGCAGGTCCCCCTGGCTCCATCCAAGTGAGAAGGGACCTGGCCCGAGCAGAACTTGTGAGTGGTAAGCACAGGTGTGGATCCTGGGATGAGCAAGGGTAGTGGTGCCCGTCTCCCCAGCTCCAAAGTCCCAAATAGCCAGGTTGTCCCACTGACCACCGCCTCTGTTCCCCTCCCCTGAGCCCTAAGGAGGTAGTTAAGGAAGGGAGGAGAGAGGGAGGAGAGGAGGCCAAATGTCTTAGCTTGGCGGTGCTGGGCCAGAAGGTCAGGGTGCAGGAATCAGTCCTGGGGGGTGGAGGATGGCATGGAATAAGTCCTGCCCCGCCCGGCCCTTGCTAGCAGGCCAGGCCCCCCAGTCCTTCCTGAGAGCCGGGCATCCTGGGCTCTAGCTCCCACAGGTATGACTGCCTCTGCCCCAGGCCTTGCCCTGAGGCCCCCAGGCTCCCCACAAACTGCTGCCACTTCAACCCTTTGGCACAAGGCCCCTCGGACACCCAGCAACCTACTTCCCCAGCCTACCTGCCCTCAGAGTATATGTATATGGGGGGGCATACGGTGCTTAGCCTAGGAGTGTCTGGTTGGGGGTCTGGCAAAAAGGAGAGGGAAGAGGGAGTCACCTGGCACATGGTGGGGGCGGGGGCAGACAAAGGCTCCTAGGGTCCTTGGCACTGCGTTTGTGCCTGTGTGGTGGGGCATCATCTAGCACAAGGAAGGATGAGGGAGAAGGGGTCTGTGTCTCAGCTTGGGTGGATTCCTGCCCCGGGGTAGGTGGGCTTAGTCAGTGAGGGTGGTGAGTAAGGGCAGGGGATTACTCAGAGCACTAGAGGCTTCCCTGGGGGTTACCTGGGGGAGCAGGTGACTACCTGCATCACTGAAGGGGCTGCCTGGCTAGAAGAGGCCACTACCTGGAAGAGGGGGTGACCAGGTGCAGTGGGGGATAGAGTGTTACCTGGTGCACCTGGGGGTTCATCTTTCCTACTTGGAGAGGAGAGTTGCCTGAGAGAACAGATTGTCCAGCACACCGGAGGGTTACCTGAAGTAACCAGGGGATTGCCTGGCACACCTAGAGAGGTTACCTGGAGGGGAGCTGGGAGTTACCTGGAGTGCCTAAGGGATTGCCTAGCAATGTGGGGGGGTTACCTGCAGTAGCAGGAGATTACTTGGTATATATGGGGGTGCTGAGTATTATTTGGAGCAGGGGGTGGTTACCTGACATACTTGGGGTTACCTGGGGAACAGGGTCTAACCTGCCTCACCTGGGGGGTTGCCTGGGGGAAGGGGGGGGTCCCTGGGGGAACAGGTGAATCATCTAGAGATCGAGCCGAGGTGGGGAGTAGGGGATCATCTAGAGCACCTGGGGGATGACCTGGAGGTGGTATTCACTGGGGGAGGGAAAGGGGACTGGGGGATCACCTGGGGGACTCTCCGGGAGCAAGAAATCACTTGAAGAGGGAACTCCCTAAGAAGGGGACGGGAGATAACCTGGAGGAGCAGGAGATCACCTGGAGGGTGAGTCTCCCAGGGGAGCAGATCACTGGCACACCTGGGGGTATTACCTGGGGAGAGCTATGGAAGGGGGAGCAGATTACCTGGTGTACCTGGGGGAATCACCTGGGGCTCTGGGGATCACTTGGCACACTTGAGGGATCACCTGAGGACTGGAGGGGAAAGCAGGAGAGAGAACCTGGTGCATCTGGGGGCTCCCAGGCCTGCAGATCACCTGGCACACCTTCGGGATCACCTGGGGGTTGGGGGGAGCAGGGGATCACCTGGAGGGGGGGCTCCCAGGGGAGCAGATCACCAGGCACACCAGGTACTACCTGGGAAGAGCTGTGGAAAGGGGAGCAGATTACCTGAGGACTCCCGCGGGGGGGCACCTGAAGGATCGCCTGGGGGGGCTCGGAGGGGGAGCCGGGGATCGCCTGGCGCAATCACCTGGGGGGCTCCCGGGAGGGGGAAGAGGCAGGGCATCACCTGGAGCGCACTGGCAGGGCCTCCCTGCTGGGGGGCTTCCTTACCTGCGGGGGCTGGGGGGGCCGGTTACCTGGAGCCCAGGAGGAGGGGAGCAGAGGGATCGCCCAGGTGCGGTGGCCTCCTGCCGGGCTAGGCAGACGTGACGTCACGGCGGGCGTGGCCACACCTGCCGGGGGCGGGGCCTGGTGCCTGCGGCCTTATAAGGGGATGAGGCAGGTGAGGCAGGTGTGCGGGGGCGGGGCCGAGGTCCTGGGGGCCAGCCCCCGCCGCGGGGCGCCGGCTGCGGGCTCGGGGGCCTGCCTCGGCCGCCCGTCCCCGTCTGTCCCCTCCTGTCCCCTCCTGCCCGGCTCGGGCTCGGGCTCGGGCCTGGGCGCAGGGAAGGGCGGAGGGGAGGGGGTGGGGGGCAGGTCTCCTCCAATCAGCAGCCACCGGCCCAGAGGCCCGACCAATCAGAGGCGAGAGGCGGGGGTCTGGCCGGCCCGCGGCCAATGGGAAGTTCTCGAAGGGCTCGAGCCGTGGGAAAGCCGGGGGGGCGGGGTAGAAGGGGCGGGGGCGGAGCCGGGCTGTGGACGGGCAGCTCCGCCTACCAATGGGTGTGCTCCGGGGCGGCTTCCCCTCCCCCTCGGGGTCAGGCTCAATGGACCGCTTTGTGCGAGGAATGAATGGGGGGTATTGTGGCTGTCCAAGGCTGGGACGCCGGGCTCCCTGCGGGACTGGAGTCTGGAGGATCAGGACCCCCAGGAGCCTTGGGGCTGGGGGCTGGAGGATCAGGGCCCCCGGGACCCTTGGAGCTGGAGGCTGGAGGATCAGGACCCCGGGGTCCCTGTGGGGCTGGGGGCTGGAGGATCAGGACCCCTGGGAAACTTGGAGCTAGGGGCTGGAGGATCAGGACCCTTGGGAGCCTTGGGTCTGGGGGCTGGAGGATCAGGACCCCTGGGAATCTTTGAGCTAGGAGCTGGAGGATCAGGACCCCTGGGAAACTTGGAGCTAGGGGCTGGAGGATCAGGACCCCTGGGAGCCTTGGATCTGGGGGCTGGAGGATCAGGACCCCTGGGAGCCTTGGGTCTGGAGGATCAGGACCCCTGGGATCCCTGTGGGGCTCAGGGATCAGGACCCTTGGGAACCTTGGAGCTGGGGGCTGGAGGATCAGGACCCCGGGAGTCCCTTCAGGGGCTGGGGGCTGGTAAGTGTCTTGAGGCTAGGGACTGGGCATCCTAACCCTTGGGTCCATTGGATGGGGAGGCGTTGGAGAGTTAGGATCCAAGTAGGAGGTTTGGGGAGCAGTTTGCCTGAGTCACAAAGAGGAAGGATGATCATATGGAGCCTAGGCCCCTGAGGGAAGAGGGTCTGCCACAGTCAGAATCCCCTTCAATACACTGTGCCTAGATTCTTGGGTCCCTCAAGGTATTGATGGCTTGGTCCTCAAGGAGCTAGGGTAGACCTTTCAGGGATAGCTCTGCCGTCCGTCCCACCAATCTCTGGAACTTTTGCCCCTGGTGAATGGCCCTCCCCAAAGTCTCTCTCCAGCCTCTGCCCTTCCCCCTTATTTACCTCCCCCCAATATGGCTCCCACCTATCTACCCAAGGCTTGCAGACACAGAACTAGAAGGGGCCCTGGAGACCATCCAGATAAGGGATTGAGGCCAGGAGAGATTCAGGGGCTGATTCAAGTGTCCCCAGGTAGTAAGACAGGCAGGATTTGAACCCAGGTCCCCAGTTCTCTCCCTCCATTATGTATATCCCTTTCCTTCATACATCCTTCATCCAATCATCCAATCAAACTGGTCTTCTTACTGGTCTTGACTTTCTCCCATCTCCAAGCCACCCTCTGCTTCCCCCTCTCCCCCCTCCCCCCACCCCCGTACCCTCTGCTGGCCCTAGGGGGTGACCCTTTGCATCAGTTACTGTGATTCCCTCCAGCGAGCTCCAGCTGTCCAGCTTAAACACTGTCTGTGACTCCCCAGCCCTGAGTCCTTCCTCTGTCTCTCCTCTGTCTCTGGTAGACTGGAGAAGGAAGGGGAAGGGAGAGGAGGGGAGGGGAGAGGAGGGGAGGGGAGGGAAGAGGATAGGAGGGGAGAGGAAGGGAGGGGAGGGAAGAAGATAGGAGGGGAGCAGAGGGGAGGGGGGAGGACCCATGCTGGGAGTAGGGGAGAGCAGGCTGAGGAGCCACTAATACCAGAAAAATCAGGGAGGAGCTTGAGAGCAGAGTGGAGAACAGAACCTAAGAGGGTCAATAGAAGGGATTTCTACATATCTATTGAGGGAAATGAGTCAGTCAGTCAATAAACATCTATGAAGCACCTACTGTGCACCAGGCACTATGTTAAGTGCTGGGGGCACAGAGGCAAAAGACAAGAAGCTAGCCATCTCGTGGGGCAGACAACAGGAGTTGGGGAGGCCTTCCTGGGGTAGAGGGGCTTTTAGTGCTCCAGGTCGGGCAGCAGCCAGAGAGAATGCCCGGGTCAAGTCATGGAGGGTCTTGTTTGGTAACCCCCAGGTTACCGGGTCACTGGATGGAGGAGTCCCAGGTGGGGAGTGAGGTGTATTAAGATAGGACAGGTGGGGGACAAGGCAAGGTCAAGCAGGGTTCTGAGAGCCTGGACAGAGCTAGAAAGGGAGGGCTGAGGGAAGGTGGCCGGTCTGAGGCCTCACAGGAGACCAGGAGTGATGGGATGGGATGGGATGGGTGTCCCCAGCAGGTAGGACAGGTAGGAGGGCTGGCAGGAGGATTTCTGAGCCATGGAGGAGGGGAGCTCACCCTGAAGAGTCCTCTGCAGCTCTGCCTCTATTCAGCACACTGTAGGGGCAGTTATGGCACAAAGTGGGGCTCCAGTCCTATAAAGCACACACACACACACACACACACACACACACACACACACACACACGGCAGGAATAGCTGCTCAGGTAAGCAGGGTTTGGTTCCTGTACCTTTCCCCTGCCATTTATTTGCATGAGACTAGAAGAATTTTGGTGTTTAGGAAACAGAGTGGGGGGATTGTCCAACCTAGACAACTCTTGGTGGCTTGTTAGAAAGTTAACCCCTGGAATTATACTGAATGGGTAAAGGCCCTAGACCCATATAGGTTTTGCAATCAGACAGTTCTGTAAGGAGTTACAAGGACTTTCTAACCCTGAGTCAAGATAGAGGCTCACGACAGAGGCTCTCCTCTAAGCAGAAAGGTGCTGCTTAGATCACTAGCCAGGCTGCGTTCCAAGAGCTCGGTCCCTATTACAGTCAAGGCTCTCAGAACTGACAGTCTTCTCATGGGGGGAGAAAAAGCAATCCAGGCTCTTTCTGTCCTCTGATAACTAGGTATGAGAGGGCCCTGTCTATCCAAAAGAGTTGTTGAGTCAAGGCAGCTAGCTGTTTGCAGGGTGTAGAGCGCTGGACTTGGAAAACCCGAGTTCAAATCCTACTGTAGACATTTGCTAGCCGTGCCACTCTAGGGAAGTCATTCAACCTCTCTCAGCCTCAGTTTCCCCACCTCACAAGTTTTCTGTGAGACTCAAATGAAGCCACATAGGTAAAGTCCTCTGTTGAACTTAAATCACAGTACAAAGGCTAGCTATTGTTAGTTAAGTTAAAAGTGAGCTGGTAGAACCTAGTCTTCCTCTAGCACCTCAGCTACAGCCTTCCGGAGAAGCTAGAAACAGAGAGGAGCCTGATGAGCTCATGACCAGTGGAGCCGGCCTGTCTGTGGCCATGAGCTGTGGCCATGAGCCCAGGGGAGCAGCAGCAATCATGCCAAGAAGAGATCATACACCACTTGCACAGGAGCAGCAGAGACCAAACAGCCGCAAAGACCTCAAGCCAGTCTGGGCTAGCAAAAAGTGGAATGACAATTTTATCAAGAGGTCCTGGCAGCCCTGTGGGGCAAGGAATGAAATGCCCCTCTGCGATACACCCAGGCCTGCTCTGTATGTCCACTCTTTGCATGGATGATGGGTGTATTAGTGAGAGAGGATGCTCCAGATGGTTGGGGAAATATTCTTATTCAATCAATCAACATTGATTAAGCCCCTCCTATGTGCCAGGCACAGCGGACACAGAAAGAGGCCAAAGACAGTTCCTGCTCTAAAGGAGCTTGCAATCTAATGGAAGAGACAAGCAAACACATATATGCAAAGCAAGTTCTATACAGGATAAATAGAAAATAATTCACAGAGGGAAGGCTCTGGGATTAAGAGAGGTTGGGGAAGGTGCCTGTAGGAGGTGGGATTTTATTTGGGACTTAAAAGAAGCCGGGAAGGTCAGCAGTCAAAGTGTGGGAGAGAGATCTTTCCAGACAACCTGAGAAAATGCTTGGACCTGAGAAGAGGAGTATCTTGTTTGAGGAGCAACAGGAGGCCTGTATCACTGAACTGAAGAGTATGTGGAAGGGTAGAAGGTGCACCACAACAGGTTATCGCAATAACCCAAGTGCGGAGATGAGGAGGGCCTGCACCAGGGTGGGGGCAGCCTCAGAAGGGAGGAGATGAAATCCACAGACCTTGGCAACAGCTTGGATGTGGGGCATGGGAGGCAGTGAGGAGGCCCCCAGACGACTGCAAGGCTGTGAATCTGAGGCACTGGGGCTGAGCGGTGTTATCCTCTACAGTAATAGGGAGTGATGGCTACTTTCTTGCCATAACGCCTTTGCTTTGAATTGGTGTCACCCGGCTGACTATGAAAAATAAACTCATTGATTGGGGCTCATGAGCTATGGTTGAACGGGTCATCGGATCATACATTTAGAATAGGAAGGGACCTTGAGGACATCTCATTTTTCCTGTGAGAAAGGTTAAATAATTCACACAAGGGTCGCAAAACCAGTATCTGAGGTAAGATTTGAACCTGAGTCTTCATGATTCCAAGTCTAGCCCTATGGACCCAGAGAGTGCCTTGAACCTGAGGCAGCTTCTCTGACAGAACCTACTCTTTCAGTTTTAGGTGCCCTCAGGGCGATTTTCTCACAACTCTGTGGCACAAATGTGATACCACAGAAAGGATGCTAAATCTGGCATCAGACGACCTGAATTGAATCCTGGCTCATCTACTTCCTGTCTGCCTAATCTTGGTCGAGTCATTTAGCCTCTCTTGGCCTGGGAAGGTTGGACTGGGATGAATGGATGATAAAGTACAAAAAAAAATGTTACTATGTGCTAAGTAAGCACTAAGGATACAAATAGAGAAGCACACACATTCCCTGGTCTCCAGGAGCTCACCTTCTAATACAAGAAGATGCTTTAGAATGAACACATTGTGTATCTGACCGATAAAAGAAAACACACTGGTGGGGGCTCCCCAGCTGTATTTTGAAGCAGATGAGCACCCTTCGCATGCCTTGGACCTGGGGCAGCTTGGCTGAGAGAAGCTGCTCTTTCCTCTGGGGGTGCCCCCAGGTACTACTTGGTTCTTTTCTCACAGCTCTCAGGAGGCTTGGGGAAGCAATAGGTTCCCCCTCACTGGAGGCCTTCAGGCGAAGCCTAAATGACCACTGACCTGGAAGTTTCAGAGAGGATGCATGCTCAGGTCCAACTTGGTTGAGATGCCTTGGAGGTCCCTGCCTGTTCTAAAATCTTGGGATTCTGAGAAAGGCTGGTCACCAGAGTCAGCCACAAAAAGTCTCAAGAAAGAGGCTGAGAAATAGCACCTGTTGTGTGACTGGGAAATGTCTGTGGCCTCAGAGTTACAGTTGAGGAGCCAGATTCTAGAAGCCCCTTGTGTGAAGTCACAGAAATCTGGCTCAAGTCGCCCATGGGCCTCCTGCTTCTTCAGCTCCTCCTGGGTCTGAGCTTGGGGTTGGGGCTGCCTCCCGGTGCTTATGCTTGCCTGCAGTGTGAGGCTCCTTTTCGCCAGGCCCTGGCCAAGGCCCGAGTGCGCCTCATGGCCCGGAACTTCCGTAATGAGCGGCTGCGGGCCCGAGCTCAGGCCCTGCTGCTGGGCATGGAACGAGAATTCTTTGCTAACTACGCCACCCGAGCTTATGTGGGGAGAGTGGGTATGGGGGAGAGAGAGAAGGGCATGGTTTCAGATGGCACTGGTTGGGGATGCCAGCAGCTGGAGGCCTGCCCACCTTCATCTGGGTGACAGTCCCCACTTTCACTCTTAGGACTTGGCCAGCTCTCTCCAGTGGTGGCTCTAGCTCAGAAGAAGATTCAAGAAATCCAGGAGACATACCTGACGGGTGAGAGTGTGGCTGAAGGGGAGAGGGACCCCGATGGGCCACTTTGGTGGGAAGAGTCTGTCATAGGCAGGCAGGAGAGCTGGACTCCAGTCCTGCTCTGCTCCCTATGATTCATGTGCCTCTCTGGGCCTCACTGTCTCCTGCATAAGGTGGTCCCTGGGACCATTCCTGGGCTGACAGTCCACGGTCTAACCCCTCAGGGCACACCTCCTCCAAGTCAGGTCTTTTTGTCTCTGATCTGCTGGGAGGTGGGAAAGATGAGGGGAGGGTCTGGAGCAAGTTCCCCCCAAAATCTTGATTTATAGATGGGCCACTGCTGGACAAGCTGGTGAGAGTACGGGGGGAGATAATGAAGTCATTGAAGAGGGCTCTGAAAGAACACCAGCAAAAAGGTCCCACATCTGCTACCCCACTACAACTCCATGCCCAGCCTCCCCCCCTGCTTCCCCCAGAACTCCCCGTGGCCTCCCCTTCATCTCCCCACCCCGATGAATAACTATAGAGTCCGAGCCACCTTTCCAGTCCTGATTAAGAATCCCCCCTAAAAGGTTCTCCACCAGCTGTCATTGTTGGAGACCTGCACAGAGGAGCCTGTGCCCTCACAGTCAGCCCAGCGCACATCACAGGACATTTCCTGGCACATCAGGCCTTAAGCCACCATATTCAATCTTCCTTTGGTCCCAATTCTCACCTCTAGGACCACCCAGAACCAAATCCCTCCTCCACACAAGAGCCCACCAGATAATTGGGGAAGCTTTCCTGGTGCTCCTGGATCTCTTCTCCAGGGTAACCATTTCCTCCAGCCCATCCTCAGCTGGCCCTTCCCTACCTTGGGGGTGCTCTCCACCTGTCAATGCCCTTCTTGAAATGCAGTGACCACAGCTCCCAACCCCTGGGGTCCTT
Source organism: Trichosurus vulpecula (assembly GCF_011100635.1). Taxonomy (NCBI): domain Eukaryota; kingdom Metazoa; phylum Chordata; class Mammalia; order Diprotodontia; family Phalangeridae; genus Trichosurus; species Trichosurus vulpecula. The sequence continues at coordinate 3,915,294 of NC_050574.1, read as the reverse complement.
CTCCAGCAACTTAGGAGTGACTCAGTCTGTATTCTCTTGTAGCCTGTGACCCCAACTCCTGCCGTGAGTCCTTCCCGACTTTTCTTGCCTGAGCCATTCCCGCCATGTTTTCTGGGTGCTCCTCTCTTCTGCTTTGGTCCAGTCCATCTGCTCCCTCCCCTCCCTGGGAGCCCACTTTGTTCCTCAAGATCCCCAACCTTGTCCCCAGCCCCACTTACCCTGAATTCCTCACCGTCTCCCTCCTCTACCCCCTGAAACCCAAGCTAGGTGGTGCTGAAGCCTTTGAGCAGAGAAGGTGAGTCTGGGGGGCAGGGGGCAGTCTGCCCTTCCCTCTGTCCTGAGGGCTCTTCACTCACCCCCTTCCCTCTATCTTTCCCTCGCCCTACTCTTTCTTCCATCTCCCTCAATTATTCTCTCCACAGCCATCTGCTCACCCCTCAGCCCACTCCCCAGCAAACCCTCCGTGTCTGCCCTGCTCATTCTCTCCAGTCACCTCCTCTTCCCCTTGCCCATCTGTGCCTCTCATCCCTGTCTTCTCCATTCGTTCTCTGCCTCTCCCAACCCCCACCCAGTCACATTGATCTTTGCCCTCTCTGTTGTCCCGCTCCCTGGTCTGGCTCTGGCTGTGTCTGCCCTCAGTGTCGCCCATGCCTCCTCCCAAGGAAACAGAAAAGTTACTGGCACTCTGCTTTTCCATTCCCATCTTTCCCACTCCCCCCTTTTAACTCCAACATCCTTTCATTACTCTACCATTGTGTCTCCCTTTCTCTGGCTCTGCCTCGTTCGCCTCCTCTTTCTAGGCCTGCCTTCCTCTCTCCTCCCCACCTCCTCACCTCTTTCAACTTTCTCTCTCTCTCCTTTTCTCTATCCCTATCTTTCCCCTCTCTCTCTCTCTCTCTCTCTCTCTGTCTCTCTCTCTCTCTCCCCCCCTCCCTCTCCCCCCTCCCTCTTTCCTCTTTTGGTATCTTTTGTCTGTCAACAGTTGTTTCCATCCTTGTCTTTCTCTCTTCCACTTGGCTCAATCTCCCTCAGCCATTTCTGTCTTGACCTATGTGCCTTCCCTATCTTCATGTCCCATGGTCTCTCCAGCTCTTCCTTGACCTCACTATTCACCTTTCTCCAGAGCCTTCCCTCTCTGGCTCCCTGTCTTCCCCCTTTCTGAATCCCTAGCCCTCTGGATTTCTCTCAGCCTCCCCCACTCTACCCCCATCTTTCTTTTTCTCCTTCCAGCGCTGCTTCTCTTTAGCGTCTGCCTCTCTCTGGCTTCCCTTAGTCCTGCCTCCCTGTCTCCCCGTCTCTATCAAACCTTGTCTGGCTGTGTCCATGCCCCGCCCCCAGCCTCCCACTTCTGTCTTTCACTGTCTGTGTCTCGGTCAATCTCTGCCCTCTTTCATCTTTTCCAGACCACATGGGCTCCCAGGTCCTCGACTGTCTTCACTGTAACCGCGTCTATGCGAGATGTCTGAATCCAACAATATGCTTTGGTGAGGAGCATAGGGCGGCCCCTGGGTCTAGGGGTAGGATTGACAAGGAAGAGATAAATCCAACTGGGGGACAGGGCAGGGAGACCCAAAGCTAGACACGTGGACAGAAGAGAAGACAGGAAGAGTGTATATTGAAACCCAGAGGCACACAGATGTGCATGGGATGCGTCCAGATGTACCTCCTCCCACGGCTTCTTCTTATCCCTCTACTTGACATTCCTCCACCTGCAGCAGACCGCCAGCCTCGTCTTGCCCTTCGCTACGAACTCCAGGGAATCTCAGTGAGGGATAGGATCGGGAAAGCCAGGATCATGGTGGCGTGTCTGGGAGTCATCACTATCGGAGTCCTCGCAATCTCGTGAGTTTTCCTACTTCCCTTTCTCTACGCTACCTTTCCTACCCTGGTGGACCCTGGTCAGTCCTCAGACTAGCAGGGGGAAAAATCTTCCTGTATGGTTCTGGGTAAGTCATTTCCTATTTCCAGGTTATACCCACCTAGAAACATGATAGGGTCCAGCCTAATGATCTCTAAGGTGCCTTCTAGCACTAACATGGTGTAATTCAAGTTTCTGTATATCTCTGAGGAGCTCTATGTCTGCAGTTCTCCCCTCCCTCCCTCCCTCCCTCCCTCCCTCTCTCTCTCTCCTCTCTCTCTCTCTCTCCTCTCTCTCTCTCCACCCCCCCATGTGTTTCCCTCTTTTTTTGTCTTTCTCTCTTTCACTCTGGTTCTTTCTCTACTCTGGGTCTCTTTTGCCCTTCTCTCTCCCTCTCCATGTCTCTCTGTATCTCTCTCACTGTTGCTGTCTCTGCCACTATTCCCTATTTGTCTCTAAAGTAAAGGGGTTTGGACCCGATGATCTGAGTTCTCTTCCAGTTTCAGTATTTTGTGATTCTAAACTGCTGCATGATCTGGGGTAAGTCCCTTCCCCAACCTGGGCTCCTATTTTCTCAACAAAGCAGTTGGACTAGATTTTCTCTAAGGTGGGATAGCTAGATGGTGCAGTGGATAGAGCATCCTGGAGTCAGGACCTGAGTTCAAATCTGGTCTCAGACACTTGCCAGATGTGTGACCCTGGGAAAGTCACTTCACCCTGTTTGCCTCAGTTTCCTCACCTGTAAAGTGAGCTGGAGAAGGAAATGGCACAAACCACTCCAGTATCTTTGCCAAGAAAACCCCAAATGGACTCCTTAAAATCAGACATGAGTGAAGCAACCAAACATCTCTAAGTTGCCTCCCAGCACTAACACTGCATTCTATGCTCTCAGGTCCCTCCTCCTAAAAGCATCCTCTGCCTCCTTGTGTCTTCCTAGATCACTGTGTCATGGCCTTTCCTTTTGTTATCCTTTCTTCCTACCTAGCCTTATACTTGTCTATCCCTGTGTTGTGTCTTAATTGGGGAATGTAAGTGCCTCAGAGGCAGGGATTTTCCTTTTGAATCTTTGTACCCCTAGCACCCTAACACAGGACCTTGTGCAACTAATGTTCCAAGGTCACTCCCAGCTCTTAGGACATCCCATGACCTAAGGTTCCCTCACCCCACCCCAGAATTGATGTTCTGGGTTTTAAGGTCCTTCCCGGCTCTCTTAGGAAATTCCATGCCCTAAGGTTCCCTCCCCCCAACCAGAATTGATGTTCTGGGTTCTAAGGTTCCTCCCAGCTCTTTGGATGTCCCATGTCCTAAGGTCCATCCCTCATCCCAGGCTTGATATTATGAGTTCTAAGGTCCTTCCCAGCTCTTAGGACATATCATGTCCTAAGCTTCCCTCACCCAACCCCAGAATTCATGTTTCGGGTTCTAAGGTCCTTCCCAGCTCTTAGGGCATCCCATGTCCTAAGGTCCACCCCCTCCCCATCCCAGGCTTGACATTCTGGGTTCTAGGGTCTCTCCCACTTTTGACCTTCTATATTCTAAAGTCCCTTTCAATTTTGACATTCCATGTTCAAAGTCCCCACCTGGCACTGACATTCTCCTTTCTGAGGTTCCCCCTATCTCTGACATTCTATGTTTTAAGGTTTCTTCCGGCCCCAAACTTCCATGCGATAATAAGCTTGGAGTCTTGTAAAATACAATCAAAAGGCCTTTCAGCTGAAAAGGATGGGGGAGGAAGAAAACTGCCTTTGTATGCCCACCAAGCTGGACTCTCCAGACAGCAATAGCTACCATGTAGGAAGAATAGCAGCAAAGACGTGGAATTCATAGGAGACAAAACCTAAGACAGCAGCCACGAGTCCAGCCGACGGCCTTAGATGTCTAAACACAAACGCCCAAAGTCTGAGTAGGGAACCGGGCAAACTTTGATGCTAGCAGGCAAACCTGACCTCCTGGTATCACTGAGATATGGAGGGATGAGGCCTGGGACAGGTTTACAGTTCCAAAAGGGCATATCTTGTTCCAAAGCAACAGAATAGGTAAAGGAGGTAAGGAGCTTTTAGAAGAGATATGAGGATATCCTGGAACCACAGTGGAGGGTTTTGGGTGATAAAGACCATGGGCAAAGGCAGAAACAAAAGTGACACTGTCATTGGCACATACCACAGATCACCTAGACAGGATGGAAACTGTATGAGCTTGTTAAACAGATTCCAAGCCTAGCACTGAGTGGGGCCTTTGATCGGCCAGAAAGCTGCAGAAGCAAACCACCAAGTTTTTTGCCTTGCCTCGATCATCATTTCATCCTCCAAAAGGCAGAAGAGTCAAGGAGAGGAGATTCTGTTCTGGACCTGGAGCTCAGCCACGAGACAAACTAATAACAGTTTGATGCTGATATGCAAAAGTGACTTACTGGGTCAGTCCCAGGGAATTGCCCATGGAGATCACGTGACTTGGATTCAGAGACTCTTCGCCATGGTGGCTCTTGTCTCTGAGGCTGGACTCCACCCACTTCCTGAGCTGGCCTGTTTATTATAACAAAAGCAATGGCTTATATTGATTTAGCTGTCATCCTGGTCCTGTCCAAGGCTTTGGTTCTATGGCCTAAGCAATGCCTCTCGACTCTATAGAAAGACAGTCTATAACTATCACCATGCTAATGATCCAGCAAGGCAGTCTAATTCGAGTGCAACATCTGAACTGCTTACCAGGTAACGGCCTCCTTTGGGCCTCCAGCGCAGGGCAGAGTTGACTATTTTCTGATGTGTGCCTAGGATCTCCCTTTCCAAGTAGGCTGCAGTATCCCCACTGGCCATCAGAGGGTGTTCAGTCTTCAAAGCCTAGCCTGTTCATTGCCAAGCATGTTTGGTAACAATATCTCTAAAGTGACTTTGGTTAAATGCTCCCTCGCTGACCAGGTCCCAATAGAATCTAGGGGATGGAATGAAGTAGGACTCAAAATATTAAAACATCTGCCATTTGTTTCTAGCTCACCCCATCCACTACGGATTCCACAGGTCATTTATCAGGGCATTGACAGACAGCGGGCTCTAATCACATGGGCTCTTATACATAGATTAAGGTGAAAAGGAGCCTGTATCACATGCTCCTGTGTGGAGATCTTTAACTCTGGCCATCTGCAAGCCCTCCTGTTTTTTTCTCTGATTATAAAAGGTAGACAGAATGTAATCTGGAACTCGACCACCCCATAGTTTGTGGAAAGGAAGAGGCAGAAGCAGGGTGCATCCTACATCCCAGACTCCTAGTCTAAAAAGAGAAGTCATGGAAGGCAGGGGGCGGGGCGGGGCTTTGCCTTCCTGTCTTGGGATCATGGATTAAAATAGAAAACCAGCTTCCCTCAGCTCAACAGCCAAATGGGATCTGGAAAGTTTAGGGTAGAGCTGCGGGGATGTGGTCCTCACCTCTCCATGTAGTTGTCGGTCAGCTGGTCTTGGCCATTTCTTTTCTCTTCCAGAAGTCTAAATGGCAAGGTCAGGGGCGGAAAGACTGGAAAGGAAATGGGAGAGCTGGAGCATACAGATTGTTTCCCCTCATCCTATCCTCTGACTTCTGATCTCAACCCTAGGGGAGAGGAGGTAGGGGAAGAGGAATCACTCACGTGCCAGGAGCATCAGAAATTGCTTTGCCAGTTTCTTTGTGATCATCTCTTGGGGCTCAGGGCAAAGCAAAGCACAGGACAAGCCAGGTACTGGCCTCCTGATTCTTCTCCAGGGTTTGTGAGATGCTTTACGCATACCATTTCTTTTGACCTTCACAATAACATCTTTGAACTAGGTCCCCATTATACAGATGGGGAAACTGAAGATGAGAGAGGTTAAATGATTTGCTCATGGCCACAGAAGCAAGATTCAAAGCCCCAACCCCAGTCTTCCTGACTCCAAAGCCAAAATTCTATCAGGCCACACTGCCTTTACTATTGAGTTACTGATGTGGAAATGACAGGAACCTTAGCAGGAAGTGATCACTCCATTTTAGAATTGTCTTGGGAAGGAAAATCAGGCATAATCTGAAGTACATCCTAGATCTTGGGAGAGCAAATTTTCCAGGGCTCCAACAAGGATAGACAGGCTCTTCTGCCCTGTGACTCTAAAGGGGAAACCCATCCAGAGGGGATGGAAAATTCTCAAGAATAAATCCTGAAGACACAAAGAGAGACTTTCAATTAGGAAGAAAAAGGAGGGTTGGACTCTGGTACATAGTAGGTGCTTAATAAATGTTTATTGATTGACTGATGGGATGATTAGTTTCAAAAGTTAGGTATAAAAGATGGAAGCCTGCAAGGGCTACTTTCAGAATGAATATGGAAATATGGCAGGGTCTCACTGAAATGCTGAATGAAGTTAACAAAGAGGACAAAGATAACAAAAATGTGAAGTAACTCTATGAGCAAGAAAGGGATCAGAGAAGCTGCAGGCTCGCTATTGTGGCTGGAGGAACAACAGGAGAGTGGGGGTCAGACTGGTGGGGACCCAATGAAAATGACTAAAAGCAGCTGTGAACCAAAAGAAGGGAAGAGACACTGACAGAAAACCCACCTGCTCTGGAGGGACGTCAGTAGGCACCAGTGAATGACATCCCAGGGGACTCCCAGACCTGGAGTGTGAGATATTTGAAAATACCCCTAGTTAGCTATATTTGAAAGGTCATAGAGAAGGGGAGAGGCATGACAGGATTGTGGAAAGGCAAATAGCTCCCTTAAAAAATGGAGCCTGCAAACTCTAGACCAGGAAATTGGATTTGTTTTGTCAAAATTCTAGAGCATATTATTAAAAGGATAAGGTAGTGAACCTCAAAGACAGAAAGCAGTGATCACCAAGTTCCAACACGGCTTTAGTGGAGAATAACTCATGCTGAGGAATGCCTAAACAAGTTATGGTATATGATTGGGATGGAATACTGTTGTGCTATAAGAAATGATGAAGGTTGATGGTTTTAGGAAAACCTGGGAAGGCCTATACAAACTGATGCCAAGTGAAATGAGCAGAACCAGGAGAACATTGTATATATTAATAACCAATATTATACAGATGCATATTGGATTGAATAAGTGAAAAACTTAGCTACTCTGGTCAAGACAATTCTAAAGGACTCATGCTGAAAAATGCTATCTGCCTCCAGAGAGAGAACTTTTATATGTGTGTGTGTGTGTGTGTGTGTGTGTGTGTGTGTGTGTGTATGCTTTTGCAACATGGCTAATAAGGAAATATCTTTTGCATGATTTCACATATATAATCAATATCATATTGCTTATCTTCTCAAGGGATAGAAAGTAGAGAGAGAATTTGGAACTCAAAATTTTTAAAAAAGAATGTTAAAAATTTTTTACATGTAATTGGGAAATATTTAATGAAATAAATAAAAATATTTTAAATATTTTAAAGGCTATTTGGCTTTTAAAACCCTTTAAAAGACAGATTAGTTCATGTCAGGCATAGCTCATTTCCTCTGTTGATAGTTTAAACAAAGTGTTTGATCAAAGGAGTATTGCAAAATCACTCATGCTATTCCTATGGAAAAGAGAGATAGGCTAAATTATGACAGAGGGCTTTGGCAAGGGCTGAAAAGCTGAACCGAAAGAGTTGAAGGAATGGTTTGATGTCTATTTGAGAGGTTTCTAGTGGAGTGCCCCAGGGATCTGTGTTTGGCTCTGGGCTACTTAACATTTTTATTAAAGGCTTGGATTAAATCATAGATGGGATATATGTCAAATTTGCAGATGAAGCGAAGCTGGAAGAAACAGCTGGAAGATAGGATTCAGGAAACTTTTCCCTGGCCAGAACTCTGGGGTGAATCTGGTAACAAGAAACGGATAGGAATACACCTGTCATACTTTGAACTGAAGTTGGAAAGGTCAGTTTCCCAAGTGCACGGTAAGAGAGGCATTGCTGGACAGCAGCTCGTCCGACTCGGAATCTGGGGTTTTCTCTCTTTGTCGGCAGTGGGCTGAGCCAGCCAAGAAAGCAAATACGGACCCGCCGGGCAGGCTAGAGAGGCCGAGCAGGGCTGAGCGCCCGTACTCCTGCCTCGGCCACCCTGCTCAGACCCGTCTGGAGGATCACATTTCGTTCCAACGGATCAGCGCAGAAGCGCAACGCATGCAGATACTTCCACGCGAGGAGAGGCTGAAGGCACTGGGGGTGTTTTACCCAAGAAGATGATTTAGTCGGGGGGCATCTGGACTGACAGCGAAGGGCTGCCCCTCAAAAGAAGGCTCAGATCTGTTCTGCCAGGCAGAAGGGGAGCTAAGGAGGCAAGCTGCAAACTTCCCTGGCAATCTAGCCTCGCGGGCGGAGAAAACTTCGTAACGATTACAGTGGGATTACCTCCTATTTGCACTTGACTTCTGAGTATTTATATACATCCACGAGCATTTACTAAACACCTGGCACTATGTGGCACGGTGAGGACTCAAGCCAAGAAAGAGAAAACTAGTCCCAGCCCTCAAAGAGCTTCTGTTCTAAAGAAGAAGATATGTAAATGATTAGGTACCTACAGGAGATATACAGAGGAGAATGCATGGTAACCTTGGAGGGAGAGATGTCAGGAGGGGTGGGTCGGGAAAGGGGACAGGAAAGGCCTCCAGTACAAGGGGGCATTTGAACCTAGTCTCCAAGGGAGCCAAGGATTCCAAGAGGCAAAGGTGAGGAGGAAGGGTGTTGGGGGGGGGGGCACAGCCAGTGCAAAGGCATGATAATGGGAGCTGGAGGACTATTGTTCAAGAAAGAGCTGGTCAGTATGACTGGAGGGGAATAACGTTTTTTAAAAAGCCTAAAAAGGGATCAGGAAGAGACCAGGTTCTGCTGAGCGATGACTAACAAACAACTCGAGGACTTTCCATTTGACTCTAGAGGTAATAGGAGCCCTGGGAGGGTGCAGAGGAGGCAATGAATGGCCTGGTCAGAGCTGTTCTATAGCAACATCCCTGGGGCAGCTACAGAGAAGCTGTTTTGTATGGAGGGGAGACTAGAAACCAGGAGAACAAATAAAGGCTGCCACAGTGGTCCAGGTGAGGGTGATCAGGGCACCTTCTTGTTGGTGGCAGAGAATCAGCCCAGTTTCATGACTTCCTCTAACTCCTTTCTACCAGCATAGGAAGTAGGGGAAAAGGAGAAAGATGGCAGAGATAATCCCGGGTTGGTGTTTGGCAAATCATGATGGGCAACAGGAAAGTGGAACCAGTTCTAGAGGAGAGGGTAGTATAGCCTTGGACTGGCTTGCCAAGGGGTTGGGCCTGGGAACTGGGGAGAATGGTGTCTGTATAGGGAAAGTATTAAGTGGCAGAGGATTAGAGGTCCCAGTGAGTATGAAAAGGCTAGGGGTTATAAGGCAGAAGGGGAAAAGGAATGATAGAAAACCCTGATCTGGTGAAGCAGTTTCTGAGTTTATGCTCTTAAAAGAGGACCTTTGTTGCTGCGGAGTTATTTTTCAGTAATGCCTGAGTCTTTGTGACCCCCCTGGGGCTTTCTTGCCAAGATGCTGGAGTGGTTTGCCATTTGGCACATAAGGGCAGAATATTAGGATCATAGACATGACTGATCATGCCTGAGTGGAGCTGAGGTGGGGAAGAGGAGAATGTCACAGGAACTGAATAGAGTAAGGAACGGAGAGGTTGAGGTTTTTGAGAGAATAAAGTCTGTACGTGGTAGTCCCTTGTGTGAGAGCAGGAGCCGGGATGGGAAAAGACATGAGCCAAGCACCGGCTGATCTCATCTCAGGAGGTGATCTCCCCACAGAAAAATACAGGGCATGTAACAATTTAAATAATGATGGCTTTGCCTGCTATCCCAATGAATGGGTGTGAAATGTGAGCTCTCCCCACAAGTGACAGCTCCAAGTAGCTCGTGCTGAGTGAATTCCAGCTTCACCACACCCACATCTAATGGACTCATTCTGCTTGGGCAGGTAGAGCTCATGTGATGAATAGCTTTTGATGGCCTTCTGGAATTCCTGTTCTGCCAGAATGCCTCTGCGTCACTCATTCACTTCCACCATCTTGGGTCCTATCTGGCCTCAGTGTGAACCAGGAAGAACAACCAGTTATGGAGTGGTGGGATCACCCCGATGCAATCACACTTAGGAGTGAGGGCCTCTCCATGGCACCCCCTCCCCCCACCAATCGTCAGGCTTCCTGCCAGCTGTCTCCCCCATTTTGTCTTGTGTTTAATGACAAGTCTTGGTTCACATCTCTCCTGATTAATAGCTTGGTTGGACAGTGACTAGACTTGATTTCATTGACATAGTGAATTTTCTAGATGAGGAGACGCCCTCTTCTTTACAATCTTGAGTCAGAGAGAATTGTCCGGAGTACTGAGAGGCTGCATGAATTGCAAGGATCATGCGGTTAGTGTGAATTGGAGGTGGCTCTGAGAGCAGCTCTCTCCCACTGTCATTCTGCCTCTACACTTCATGGGGTGAAGTAAACACAAACAAACTGCGTGCGTGTGTGTGTGTGTGTGTGTGTGTGTGTGTGTGTGTGTGTATGTGCAACTATTTCCATAGCAACCATTATCTCAGATCCATCTGAGCTCAGATATTGACTGCCTTCTTTAAAGAGACCCTAGTCCCCTGCCCAGCTACCATACTGTATTTTAGGAGACGGGGACATATTAGCTGTCTAAAAGCATTAGTACTGTTCTGTGGGAAAGAATAATGATAACTAGCATAGTATAGTGCTCCAAAATCAGCAAAGAACTTTACAAATATTATCTCATTTTATCCTGGGACATAGGTGCTGTTATCTCATTTTACAGATGACAAAAGTGAGGCAGATAGAGCTCAAGCGACTTGCCCAGGGCCACACAGGTTACGTGAGTGGCTGAGGCTGGAACTGAACTCATCTTCTAGACTCTGGGTCCAGTCCTCTGTTCACTGTTGCCTAGCAATGGAATGAGGCTTGTTCTAATCCCTAAGAGCCCCTAATCCCAGCAATAAATGCAAGGAGTAGAAATCGTAGAGGCTTGATGTCAGGAAAAGCATTCCAGATGCACCCTGACCCTGGGAAGGGCTGATCCAGGAGGTTGCCACTTCCCTATCACGGGAGATCTTCAAACAGCAGCTAGATGAAGAGGATTTTTATTCAGACATAGTTTGGACCAAATGGCCTTGGAAACTTCTTCCACCTTTGAGATTCTGTGATTCCTTTTGGGCCCTGTTGTCACATCCCTCCCAGACTGGGTCTTAAATGACTTATATACCAGCCTTGCCAGGATGGAAATCTTGGGGTGCCCTGCAACCATGTCCTGGCTCGGTGTCCAGAGGAACCAAAGAGATGCCTTTCTAGACTCGAGCTGGGAAAGGAAACGGTTGAGTTCTTTGGTTCCTCCTCTGTTTCTCCAAGCCCCCTCCCCTCCAGGTGTCTCCTTTATCAGACTCAGCTTGTCTGAATCCTTCCCCATGGTCTTCTCTCCCCATCTCTCTCTGACTCTTGGTGTTTCTTGATCTCACCCCTCTATCTCTCCTCATTCCTCATTCTATCCCTGTCTCTCTTCTACACCCATCTCTGCTCATCTCTGGCTCTTATTCTGTGGTAACAGGTACCCTAAACCATCATCTCCTTCCCTCCATTAACTGGGCTTTGGACTCCACTCCCTTCTTGTCCAACAAGAATACTTTGTGCCCTCAATCCTGAAAAGACCAAGAACTTTTACTTAACAAGGTGATAGATGTACAGTGGAGAAATCAGGAACAATTGGCTTACACTCATCAATACATCAAGTGTCAGACAGCACACATCCTGCCATCACTTTCTCTTCCGGTGTCTGTCCCCTGACAAGGGAGTCCAGCATCTCTCCAGCCCCCAAACTGTGCCTGCAGAGCCCTGTGGCCACATCCCTAAGAGTGCCTCCAGTACTTCCCCCACAAAGGGAATAGACCATCACTCACAGAGGGTGGGAAGGGCCGTGGCTCCACTTCTTGGGGCAGCACTGGCCCTTGCACATCCTGTGGAGCTCGGACAGTCGTGGAAGGTGTCCTGGCTGCTTCTGTCCATGGCTTGGACCCATTCCAGGCTGCTGCCTCCACACTGACTTTATCAGAGAGGCAGGTCTGGATTTAGCTGGCTGTTACAGGCAGTTGGCTTTCAGCTTTTGGGGGGCAAAACCTCGAGCAGTCATTTCTCCCCCTGCTCTGCATTCTCTGTAACTTCTCTCTTCTTCTGTTCAGCTGTCTTACCTTCTCAGCGTTAGCACTTCTCTGCCCTTGTTATGGCTGGTAGTATGCTGGCAAATGTTTAACAACCAGCTCTCCAAAGACCTGTACTCATGAGACATTCTTACATTTCTTCTGCTTTATCAACCTTTTCTCCATCGCTTCAGTCTAGACTAGTGAACAAACCAAGCCTTGATCTGCTGTTGTTCAGTCATGATCAATACTCTGTGACTCCATTTGGGGTTTTCTTGGCAAAGATACTGGAGCGGTTTGCCATTTTCTTCTCCAGATCATCTTACAGATGAGGAAACTGAGGCAACTAGTGACTTGCCCAGGGTCACACAGCCAATAAGTGTCCGAGGCTGGATTCATCCTCCAGAAGATTAGTGACCCCAAGCCCTGGGTTCTGTGCACCACGGCGCCACCTAGCTGTGTTTGCCAGTTTCTAAGGTGTAATGGCTTACACTGAAAATTTAACAATTCTGAGCTGGCTCCTGAACGCCCTTGCGATCCCAAAGCACCATGGGCCGGGGAGTTTGAGCCATTCTCCTGGGGGGACATTGCCTTGACCATAAAGTGTTACGGGAGTACGGCAATTCTCCAGCGAGCTTCTTTGTTATCTTCACTGCCAGAAAAAGTAGTGTGCAAACCTGCAAAATTACATGTAGCACGCTGTAACCACTACAATTATTCATTAATAAGTGCAAATAGGCGCAGGGAATCATCATCCAAATGAGAATTTCATGCAGCAGTGTGCACGAACACACTCCAAACTGAATTACAGAATCCCCAAAGTGATGCAGAGCGGATAGGCAGGTCCTGTGCGATATGAGACACAGCCTGTCAGCTGCTGATGGGACACCCCAGGCACACGCCGCACACGATACAGACACACATGGCCAGAGTGCATTGTTCTGTGGATCAGCGGGCCACTATAAAACCACACATTAACGTGATCCAGGATATCTTGTATTTTGACTCGGTTTGTCGAACATATTCCAATCAGATTTTAATCCACCACATGGGCCCTGAGTCTGACACGTTTGTTGTGGTACGAATCACATGCATGTCTTCCATGGGTGTCATCTGGCTCTGTCTGGGTGTAGTAACAGCTTCTGCCATTACTGGGAAAGCATCGCCAGTCAATTGAGTCACTTCCGAATGGTCCTAGGGCTTGCTGTCAGCTCTGCACCTGTGAAATCCTCAGCGTTGCCGGCCTGCAAGCCGAATTCTGAATGTGTAGATGGCCCGGGCCGGCCTATTGCTTTCTTCAGGCTTTATGGACGTTCTCCACTCCCTAGGAGTTTCTGGGGCTGGAGTACCAGGCAGGAAAGCGGCAACATGTAGACTCAGTCCTTCTCCCCCTCCTCTCAGCTTGACACAGATCTCATTCGGCCATGGATAGACTCTGCTGAATTCCCAATCCCTGGGGGCACCAACATGCAGTGTCCTCATCATCCAAAGCATCTCTTCCTGGGCTACTGTCACCTAAAAGTCGATCTGCATCTAGAGTCCCAAATCTTATCTAGACCATTCGCTGTGAGCTTCCTTTTCTCCCCGCTTCCTCATCTCCCATTCAGGTGCCTTCTGCCCCTCTCCTTCACTCCTGTCTCCCATGATGAGGTGGCCTGACTCCTGACCAAGGCTGACCCTTCTACCTTCCCTCTCATCTCCTCCTCCAGATCATTTCCCTTTTCTGACATCCCAACTCTCATTTATTTTTAATCTCTCCCTCCCTCCTGGCTCCTTCCCTTCTGCAAACATTCCCATGTCTCCCCCATCCTGAAAAAACCCTCACTTGAGCCCTCTATTCCCATAAATTATGGTCCCACATCACTTCTGCCCTTTGTAGCCAAACTCCTGGAAATGGCTGCCTACAATAGACGCCTCCACTTTTTCTCCTCTCACTTTGTTCTTAGCTCTTTACAATCTCTCACTACTGACCTTATCGTTCCACTAAAACTGCCCTCTCCAAAGTTACCACTGATCTCTTAGTTGCTAAATCCAACGGCCTTTCCTCAGTCTTCATCTCCTTATCCTCTGTATTGTAGTCTTGGACGCTGTTGATCCTTCTCCTCCTTGTTACTCTCTATAGGTTTTAGGGACACCCTCTCTCCTGGTTCTCCTCCTCCCTCTCTGACCACTCCTCTGTCTCCTTTGCTGGATCCTCCTCCACACTGTGCCCTCTAACCACGGTGTCCCTCAGGGCTCTGCCCTGGGTCCTCTTCTCTTCTCCCTCTATATGACTTTACTTAGTGATCTCATTAGTTCCCATGGATTTATTGACCATCTCTATGCTGATGATTCTCAAGTCTCCTTATCCTGCCCCAAACTCTCTGCTGACTTCCAATCTCACATCTCCCATCGCCTTTCGGTCATTTTGAACTGGGTGACCAGTAAACATCTTAAACTCGACCTGTCCAAAGCAGAATTCATTTTCCCCCTAACCCTTCCCCTCTCCTACCTTCCCAGCTCCTGTGGAGGAGAGCATCATCTTCTTAGTCCCTCAGCCATCCTTGACTTCTGTCTCTTACCTCTCATATCCAATATGGCACCAGGGCCTGTGGATTTCACTGGAATCTTTCCAATATGCCCTCTTCTCTCCTCTTTCACTGACAGCAGCCTGGGACAGGCTCTCATCACCATACCCCTGGATTATTTCAAGAGCCTGCTGGGGGCGGGGGGCGCGTGATCTGCCTGCCTCAGGTCTCTCCCCATTCTGATTCATCTTCCATTCAGCCACTCAAGTGATTTTTCTAAAGTGTAGGTCGAATCATGTCAAACCCCTACCCCAATGAACTTCAATGGCTTCTCATTGCTTCTAGGATCAAATACAAAATGCTCTTTTTGGCCTTCAAAGCTCTTCACAGCCTACCCCCCCCCCACCTTTCCACTCTTCTTACACCTCACTCCCCTACATGTGCACTTCAATCCAGTAAGACTGGCCTCTTGGTTGGTCCATGAACAGGACCCTCCATCTCTTGGCTCCAGGCAATTTCTCTGACTGTCCCCCATGCCTGGAATGCTCTTCCCCCTCACCTCTGCTTCCTGGCTTCCTTTAAGTCTCTACTAAATTCCACCTCCTACAAGAAGTCTTCTCTGGCCCTTCTTAATTACAGTGCCCTCCCTGTTAATAATTTTCCATTTATCCTGTGTATGGCTTGTTTGTATATATGTTTGTATGTTGTCTCTCCCGTTCAATTGTAAGCTCCTTGAGGGCAGGAACTGTCTTTTATCTCTTTTTGTATCCCAAGCACAGTGCTTGGCACATAGTAGGTGCCTAATAAATATTGATTGATCAATTGATAGACCTAACCTCTGCTGACCTCCAGTCTAGCATGTCAAACTGCCTACTTGTAACCAGAGTGACCTTTGTTTTCTTTGAGTGATTCAGCTTACCTCATTGAGCCTCGCTGGGCGCTGGGGCTTCACTTCCGGGGCAGGAAGCCCAGAAACCATGCCAGGAAGAAGAGAACTTCCTGTGTGATGAGTCATGGAGCTGGCTGAGGGGAGGTGTTGACTCCAGAGCCGCACCTTATTGGGTGTTAACCTAGTCTACGCTAGGGGGAGAGGCCAACTCAAGAACCAATCGGCCCTGGTCATTCAGGCGGCGCTTGATGATGTCAAAAACTCTATAAGAGGGGAGAGGACAGCTTGAAGAGCTCTCTTTCCTTTTCCGGTTGGCGTAGCAGTGGTGGGGAGCGTGACTCTGGGCCAGCCCTTGCTCTCAGGCTAAGCCTAGATGTTGGTAACCACGAATTGTATTGGGTCTGTCTGTTGATATTTGTAATTTGTTTGTATTTTGGTTTTGAGGTTCGGGGTACTGATTCTTTTCCTCCCTAACTAAATGAATGTTCTGAACCTCAGGGTGCTGGTTTTTTCCCTTGAAGTAAGTCAATGAAATTTTATTTGGTCTGTCTCTTGATGCTTGTCTCTTTGCTCCCCTGAATTAACTGAATGCTAACTGAATACTGGATTGAAGTAAGCTGGTCAACCCCTTCACCGTGCTTTCCTTGTTTAAGCAGATAAAAAGAACCTGTGCTTTCCCAGCATCCCGGCAGCCTCCTGGGTCCCGGCACCCTCCTGGGTGCTGGCTGTGGGGGGAATCTTATGCCCCCACAGGAGCTGCTAGCTGGGTTATTAAAACACTACTGGATGTCTGGAACTGGATATCCCATGGACATCTTGAACTCAATATGTCCAACATGTCTAAAATAGAACTCATCTTTCCCCAAAACTTCCTCTTCCCACCATCCTCTCAGTCACCCAGGTTAGCAATCTAGGGGTGATTCTTGATTCCTCACTTTCTACAACACCTTTTTAATATGTCCCCTTCTCCCCTCTGAGACTGCCCCACCCTGGTGCACACCCTTATCATCTCACACCTGTTGGATGGTCTGTCGGCTTTGAGTCTCCCCCCACAGCAGTCCATCCTCGCCTCAGCTGTCGAAGTGATATTCCTCAAGTGCAGGGCTGACCACACCACACATGGGTGCCCCCACCTCCCAGCCAAATACTCAATACATTCCTGTGACTCGCCATCACCTCCAGGATCAAACAGAAAATTCTCTTGTCACTCAAAGCCTGTCCTGACTTGCAGGTTCCACTCCACCCCACCCCCCAATCACCTCTCCAGTTTTCTTACACCTTACACTACCCTCCCCCATGTAACCTGTGAGTCAGTGACACTGTCCTTGCTGTTCCTTAAACACTGTACTCCAGGCATTCTCGCTGGCTATCCCCCAGGCTGGAATGCTCCTCCTTCATCTCTTCTGGCTTCAAGTCTCACACGAAATCCTACCTTCTGTTGGAGCCTGTCCTAATTCCTCTGAATGCTAGCGCCTTGTAGGTTGGCTTCCCCATTAGATTGTGAGCTCACCAAGAACTGGGACTGTCTTCTGCTTTCCTTTGTATCCCCAGTCTTTAGCACTGTGCCTGGCATGCAGCAGGCACTTAATAAATGTTTGCCATCTGCTTGGAACCTGCTCAGTAGACTTTCTTTGTTCTTTAGCTCCAGACTGTAGAGTATTTCTGACTCCTTTATGGGTAACAAATGGCTATTCTACTGTCTTTTCAGCACCCTGAATATTCTCTGGGCTACTTTGGATGGGTTGCCTGTCTTTCAAATGCTTGGTGTGGTCTATTATAGTTTCAGTGGACACCAAGATTCCTTAGCAGGACTCTGCCCCCTGGCTGGAGTCCCTGATTTCACACTCAAGCGATATATTTTTGCTTGTTCCTCTCGGCATTTCTGAAATGTGGTCCTTGATAATATTTGTTACAAAAGTGCTTAGCACAGTGCCTGGCATGTAGTAAGTGCAGTATAAATGCTTATTCCCTTCCTCTTCCCCCTTCTCATAGCTAGGTGGGAGGCTTCCTTCAACTGATCTCTTAGTCAAGGGACAATTTTAAGTCTTCACATATTTCTTTATCTTCTAAGACACCAAATGACATTAATAGATTAAAATGGTTCTCAGTCAAACATTAGCAGGAATGGAGTCAAGCCTGGAGCACCATTCTCGGTGGCACTATCCCTCCTAGTCACACAAGCAGAGCTGAGGCAAGGAGGCTTCCTTGTAACAAAATTCATTTCCATCATCGGCACAGTCTCTGGTACAAATCTCAGACTCACTTGTATGCTCATGATGGAGGCCTGGCTCCCTGCGTTCCCATGGTCATCTTCACCCTTCTCTGGGTGATCACTTCAGCTTCTGATTATTGGGTTGCTCGAGTCCTGTTCAACTCTCCGTGATCCCCTCTGGGGTTTTCTCGGCAAAGATACTCGAGGGGTTTGCCATTTCCTTCTCCAGCTTACTTGACAGATGAGGAAACCGAGGAAGGCAGCGATTTGCTCCAGGTCACACAGCTGGTAGACTTCTGGCACCCCATTTGAACTCGGGTCCTGACTCCAGGCCCGACACTATCCACTGTGCCAGCTGCAAGACCAAGAGTACCAAGTACCGCTGTGAGTCCCTCCTGACCGGCAGCGTGCAAGGCACCACCCTTCCCCAGGGAGCGGCAGCGGGCTCAGTGCTGGCTGAGAGGTCCACACCTGCAATGGAGCTTCAGGCGGTCCCAGGGTCACAGTAAGAGCCCATTTCATGAGAAGGACTCCAACGAGCCTGAGCCGCATGGGCCCCGGACGTAACAACAGAACCAACGAGCGAATGGAAAGCCATTTACGGAGCGCCTGGCGCGGCCCCAGTACCAGGGATGGATCCGCAGGACGACGCGAGGCGCGGCCGCTCCCAAGGGGCTCCTGCTCCAAAGGAGACACCCACACACGCTGCGGCGAGCCGGTCTGGGCACATAAAGCGCCTACTGTGCGCCAGGCACCGGGCACGACGAAGAGAGCCAGCCCCTGCCCCAGGCACCACACGCCCGTTATACTGAATATAGACCACGTGACGGTGGTGAAACCGACGTGAAGCTCCGCCCCGGCAGAGGCCTTCCCACGTGGCAGCCGTGCCCTCCGAGCCCCGCCCCCACCACGGCTAGCCAGGGGCGGGAGGGCCGGCAAGGCGGGGTGCTGGTGCCCAGGCCCGGAGCTCCCCCGGAGCGTCCCCTTCTCTTCCGCACCATGGTCGCTGCAAGCCTCTGGGCCCGCAGGACCCTCTCCAGGCCTCCACCATTCCATAACCCATGGAGGGTTTTCTTGGCAGAGATCGTAGAGTGCTTTGCCATTTCCTTCTCCAGCTTGTTTTACAGATGAGGAAACTGAGGCAAACAGGGCGACGTGACTTGCCCAGGGTCACACAGCTAGCTAGTGCGTGTGTCTGAGGCTGGATTGAATTCGGGCCTTCCTGGCTCCTGGCCGGCACCGTGTGCACTACGGTGCCCCCTAGCGGCCACAAGTGGATCTAGACGGCCTCTAGGGGCCCCCGCAGGTTAGGGGGGGCGGAGCCGGGGAACCTGGGAGCCCCCCGCGGTGCTGTAGCGTGCATTCCTCTGGAAGACAAAACACGCCAGATGTCAAACTCTAACGTTCTTCCTAATATAACCGCCTCTACCCCTCCCCCCAACACTCCCCCAGCCCCAGGCGGGGGGGGGGGGGATCCCTGCAGACAGAAACGGCCGCCCTCTGGCGGCGCGGAGGGGCCGCCGCAGGAGAGCGCCCCCCACAGCTCTCTGCTTCCGCGAAACCCTCCGACCAATGGAGGTGGCTCTCCGCCCCCCGGAGCATCATGGGACATGTAGTTCGGACTAGGCGCTTCCAAGGAGACACCTCCCAAAACTAAAGCGTGGTGGGAATGCGACTCTCCACCCAGTCACTGTCTGTCCTTTCTGTCTCTCTCTTCCCGGCTTTGCCCTCACAACGAGGATTGGGTGTGTCCTCACACCCCTTCGCCCTACGGGACGCACGATTGCCGGCGACCAGGGTCATACAAAGTTCGCTGCTCCTGATAGGCTGAATTCCCTCTGAGGGCGGTAGTAAGGAAAGGCGGGGACTCGAAATGGAGGCTCTGGAGAATATGCCCAGCGACAGCTGACGTAACAGAGCTTTCGCTCCACGTGACGGGTTGAACTCTTTCTCCCCCCCCTCCCCCCTCCCTCCTCCCCGCCCCGCCAGGCCCGCGGGACCCTGGAATCTGCCCAGGGCTACTGTCGTAGCCTCTAGGGCTAAACTTTTGAGGGCAGGGAGAACCGGCTCGCTGCAGGGGAGGGCGGAGCTGGCGCCCCTCCTGACATATGGGCTTCTTTTCCCCTTTGGATCAGGGCCTGCACCTACAGGAATAACCTGCGCTTGCTGCAGGGATACCAACATCTGGATCAGGCCGCATACGAGTGACGTCACCGCGTTCTGCGCCGCACGATCGGTGGGGGCTACAGAGAGATTTTTAATAAAGAGTTTGCGATATCGTCTTCAGCGTCTCTTTAATAGCCCAAGGCACCCGCCCCGGCCTCTCCGACCTCTGGAGAATCTCGTTACTAATTGCTTTGCTGGACAGGCCCAGACTACGTTTCCCAGGAGCCCTCAGGGCATCGCCCTGACACCGGAGAACCAAAGGGCGCGCTCTCTGGGCCTTCGCAGCGCCCCCTTGCGGAGTGGATTACCGTTGACACATGCGCAGTAGTAGTGGCGGTGCGTACGGCCCTTCTTCCTCGCTTCTTCCCACTTCCCATCCGCCAACCTCCACCTCTACGGCCACCCCCCACTGAGGAAAGGCGTCTCCGTAAATCCGTACGTGGTAGAGTCATTCCTTGAGTATATCTCCGGGAACGTTACTGGGCAACGTCACCGAGCCAGACCTCCCGACCCCCCTCCCGCTGAGAGCGCAGTCCCATCCGCAGCTTAGTCTAGGCTGACGCGAGATCTGGGCACGAGCCTACACTTAGTTACCAATCAGAACAACTGTTAGCCGCAAAGGCCCCTGGGGATTGTAGTTCTCTCTTGAGACCCTTCCCGCCTTCCTCGCATTTTACAAACGAGGAAACTGAGGCCCGGAGAGGGCCAGGGGCTTGCCCCAGGTCCCCCGGGCCGTCGCGTCTTAATAAAAGCTTGTTGATTCGAGTGACCGGTGACATCAGTGCCCGAAGGGCGCTTAGAGATCCTCCAGCCTAGGCCTCTCTGTTTAAGAAGGGAGACTGAGTCCCCGAGGGGGCGAGGGCGCCGGCAGGGGTCTCCCAACAGCAGCTCGGGACAGAGGTGGTCCGGGGATCCGAGTCCTGCCTCAGGCCCGGGTCACCCCCCGGGCAAGGGTGCCTCAGTTTCCCCCACTGTACAACGGGGCCAGCCGAGCCCCTGCGTCCCAAGGCTGCCCCCCACCCAGCCACGTGAGGGAGCCGGGAGCCTGTGACGGCTGGCCCCGCCCCCTCCGAGACTCAGTTTCCCCATGTTAAACCTGAAAATTTGGTTGAAGGAAACAACAGAGCTAGGTGATAGAAAAATCCGTGTTGTTTATTATCTTCCCTTAAAGCATAGCGGAGCTAGCTTACTTGTACGTACAAGGAGTCAGAGCGTAGGCTCTGGCTGTCTGAACAAAGCAATGAGAAAACTTATATACGTTATTTTAGCAGAGCTAGCAAGCCTGTGTGACCTCACGTTTATGACCCCCAAGTATGTTTAACCATGATACAAGAAGAGGATTTTCCTTAATGGAATAGAGTTGTAAAGGATGTTGACGAAAGTCAGTTGAAACTACAGCCCAGCGTCTCTGTGTCTCATTACATTCCATAACATAGTATATACCTGTAGAATATTAAGCAAGGTAATCTCTCTCAGGGTTAGGGTAATGTCCTTAATGATCCGGCCTTGCTGACAGAGGTAAGGGCATTGCCTGAGCAAACTTTTAGAGAGAACAAGAAGCCCAGGCCCTGGATCTTCATCCAGTTACTCATTAAATCAGGCTCTGGGTCTGGTTGAAATTAGAAATGATATAAAATAGTATAATATTTTCCACACCCACTTGTAAGCAGCGCAGGCGAGCTGCCGGTTTGGGGGAGGCGGAGGGTGACCAGGGGCCGGAGAGCCGGGGAGGGGGCTGCCCCTTCCGCCCCGCAGGCAGCAGGCGGTGCGGGCAGTGCACCCGGCCTGAGACGCTGCCGCCTCCTTGTGACCCTGGCCAGGCCACTTCCCCCTGCTTGCCTCAGTCTCCCCATCTCGCCTCCAGGGTGGTTGTGAGGCTCGGGTGAGGCGATCACTAGATCAGGGCCGATTCCCCCCTTTCTTGGGGGGTGGCCAGGGAGGGGCCGGCTGGCCCTGCTCCAGAGCTTGACCGGTGCTTTAGGAGAGTGAGAGAGATAGAGCCTCTCCCTGTCCCCCCACCCTCTCCCGGGGCGCTGGGAAATCTGCGGGGTGACAGAAAAGGTCACACGTCCAGGTCAGGGCAGGAGCGGATGCCCACTCCACCCCAGACCCGCTCAGACAAGTCCACGCTCTCTCCAAGGCCTGGGTCGGATCTCCCAGAGATGCGGCCCAGATGGTGGTCAGAGCCCCTCGGGGGTCACAGGGCCCATTGGAGGTAGGCCAGGAGGACCAGCCCATGGTCACAGCGAATCTGGTCCGTTGGATGCTTCTCTGGGCCCCTCTCTTCTCCCCCGGGGAGGCCAGGCAGTGGTGTCCCAGGGGAGCTCCTCCAAGGCTTCTCCCACCTCAGCCACAGCCAGACAACCTGGCCTGGAATCCTGGCTCTGCCCTAATGAAGGGCTCAGACTCCGCGGCTTCTGAAGTCCCTCCCAGCTTTAATTCTACAAACATGACCAACCATCCCTAGCTGCCTGGTCCCCTCTTGTGATAGCCGTAGAATTACAGACTCTCAGATCAGCAGGGACCCTTACAGGAAGAGGGGCCCTGTCTACGCCCTCTGGGTCAGGGGTTGTACCATAGAGTACACAAAGGCAGCGCTCCAAGGGCTCCAAATAATTAATAGTCGGAGAAATGCACATGAAAGCATTTCTGATTTTACACGTCATACGCAGTGATTGTCAAAGATGACCAGGACTGGAAAAGCTGGGGGGTGGGGGGGAAGGGCGCATCCCGGGAAGAGAGGGCCACCGGGTGTGGAACTGTGAATGAGCCCTACCATTCTGAGAGATACTGTGGAATCATGGAATCTGAGAGATGAGACTCTTCATACCATTTTGCCTGTTTTTGAATATACCCCAAGGGGGTAAAAAAATACCCTCCATGGGGCCAGAAGCGAGGGTCCCACCCATAATACAACAATCATAGCTGCTCTGGTGGCTGCAAAGTCCTGGAGACCATGGGGACTCAGCAGTTGGGGGATGGCTGGATGGACCGCGGTAGAGGAATGTTCTAGAATATTATTACTGTTCCCCACAGATGACAAATAGAGAGAATTCAGAGAAGCAGGAAGGGGAACAAATCACTTAAAGGCATCTGACCTTCAGTCCATTTGTTGACTAGTCTTGACTCCAAAAGACTGTGGAGGAAACCTATCTCCCTCCTTTTGGCAGGGAGGTGGTAGCCTGCTGGTGTAGCGTGAGGCACGCACTGTCCCATGTGCTCAGTGTGTCCATTTGTTTCACTTTGACTATACTTTCTTACGAGAGAGGATTCTTTGGGGTGCCTGGTGTTGGCACAGAACGGTTTCTAAAAAGCACAAATAAGATGCATTTCTAAGAAGACCTCCAAAGGAGACGGAACTCCCGGCTCCCCACAGGTCCCCCATATACTCTTGGGTGGCCATGACTGTCGTTGGGAGGAAGCAGTGGCTGAGTGGAGGGGGAGCATTGGATTACATTGTGGCTTTGGCGGGTGTTAGCCGAATGGACAGGATGAGTCCTTCTCTGCACCATGGGGACACAGGCCTTGCATGGCCCTCTCACAGCATGTTAGGAGGAAGGCACTTCGAAAAATCTCTAGTCTTGACTTACCGGCATTACTGGAGGCCACCTTGTATTATAGTTTTTGATTGCACTAGGTTTTATTAATGCTTTTGGTTTTTATAGAAGTCATTTCTGGAAATACCTTTCCCTCCTTCCCCTGCTCTCATTCCCCTCCAACTCTTCCTGGAATTGAACCCCCCCCAAACAACCAAAACATCAGGTAGGGTGACCGTGTCTAGAAATGTATATAGCACTCTGCTGCGGTATCCCACACCTCACTGCAAAGAGCAGGTGGGTACTGGGGGAGGGAAATGGTAAAGCCTCTGTGTCTCAAACCAGTCCACACTCTTTCCATGGCCTGGGGTATCTCCCAGAAATGTTGCCCAGATGATGGTCAGAGCCCATCAGAGACATCCATTTGGCAGATGCTAGGTGACAGGGTCTCCTAACTCACGACTGACTCAAGTGACGTTTATTTCTCATTTTTTAGTCATTGTGACTAAAAATAGAGGAATTCATAACAACCAGAGAGTATGATTTCAGATTATTTAAGAACAGCAGAGTGTGGGCACACCCTTGGGCCAGGTCTCTGACTTCTCAGAAAACCAAAGACCCCGAGAGACTGTAATCTGGCCAAGGGCTCTGGGCCAAGAGCCTTGTGTCCACATTCATCCTTCAATGTTGCAGTACCTATCAGTAAGCATTTGTTGGAGGTGGGAAGGCCTTCTCTCGGCTCAGCTCTCCTTCAACTCCGGAGAACTCTAGTCCACTGGGTGTGGAGTCGTGAATGAGCCCTACCATTCTGGGACACACTGTGGAATCATGGAACTCCAGAGATTGGTGATGAATGTCCTGAATGAAGGGAAGCATCTTTGATAACAGCACACGCCTCATGTGTCTTAGAACAACAACAGTGGAGAGAAGAAGCCTTGGTCTGCCCTTCCTTCCTCCTGCAGGTCCTACCACCATGATCCAGAAACATAGACCGTGCCCTTGTGGTCTCCCACAGATGTGACTGGGTAGGGGCTGAAACTTTGGGAGGCTGCGAAGAAAGGGTTGAGGGGCCAAGGGTCAGGGCCCTCTGAGAGGATATCCAGCCTCAAACGTTCTCAGCAGCAGAGCTTTTGACCCCAGGGAATGATTTGGACTGAGAAAGGAAAATCTTTGAGAAAGGACTCCTAGCAGTAAGACACTGTTTTCCTGGATGGGGTTTTAGCAGTAAAATGAGTGCTGGCTTTGCAGTCAGGATCTGGGTTCAGATTCAGCTCCGCCACTTACTAGCTGTTTGACTTGAGTCAGACCCTTCCCCACTCCAGGCTGGGAGCCCTGTGCTTCCTGACTTCCCAGGACCCTGCCAGGTTTTGAAGGAGCCCGTCTTCTCACAGCTGTGCCCTTCCTTGTACAGAGAGGAGAAAGTCTGAAAATAGCATGGTGACACACTGTCAGCAGCCTCCCTGACATACCCTCCTTGGGCTGGGCTGCTCCAGGATCTTGCCTGTTCCTGCAGCCTGGCCAGAAAACACCGGAGTGAAAGAGACCCACTCCAGACACCCCCAACACACACACACACACACACACACACACTCACACGCGCTCACAGTCTGCTCCCCCAACCCCAAACCAGAGTTTATATAAAACTATTTCTTACTTAAAAAAAATAGAGAGAGTAGAACTCGACCATTTCTTTTAGAAGATGTAGATCCACGGATGATACATACACACACATATTTACATCGGCGAGGCACCCTGGAATGGCGGAGGGAGTCCTGTCCTCGGAGTCTGGAAGACCTGGCTTCAAGTCCAACATCTGCCCCCTGTCCCTGAGTGATGCTGGACAAATCATACAACCCCTTAGTACTTTCAGACAACTCTTAAAACAAAGTTATTGGTAGCTTATGTCTTTCCTCCTCTTTTCCGCCCTAATACATCCCTCACAGAGAACCACCCACCACAACAAAGAATCAACAGGAGGAGAAGGTTCATCCAGACCGATGAAGACCTCAGTTGCACCTGATGCTCGGCGCTGGGCTCGGCACCCCTGGGCCCCACTCCTCAGCCAAAGGCAGGGAGGTGTGCGCTCATCACTTCTCCTGGGGTTAAGCTTGGCTGGCATTGTGCTGGCCGCTCTGCTGCATGCAGCGCTGATTTTTCCCTCGTCCCCAGAAAATGTTTTAGGACTGTTAGAAGGCTACAAGCTACAAAACTGTAGCTGATCTCCACCAGTGAAGGGAGTGCCCACACCAGAATCTCTGTGCCAATGAAATCACAGGTCTGGAGCGTCTCTTCCTTCCAAAGAAAAAACCTGCACACATCCTACTGATGATAGGCAACATTGAACTAGCGCCTTAAGGTTTGAGAAATGCTTTCCAGATATCAGCTCGTTAGGTCCTCAGAACAACGCGGCCATCTAAGCACTGTCATCATCCCCATCACCCCCACAGATGAGGAGAAGGAGGTGTAGAGAGTTTCAATGACTTGCCCATGGCTGTTGTTTTCAGTCGTTTCAGTCGTGTCCAGCTCTTAATGACCCCTTTTGGGATTTTCTTGGCAGAGATACTGAAGTGGTTTGCCATTTCCTTCACCAGCTCATTTTACAGGTGAGGAAACTGAGGCAAACAGGGTGAAGTGACTTGCCCAGGGTCGCCCAGCTAGGAAGTGTCTGAGGCTAGATTTGCACTCAAGTCTTTTTGACTTCCTGTCCAACTCTCTACCCACTATGCTACCTAGCTGCCCCTCCTCCATCTGTCATGTTTTGCCCAAAAGTTAATGGACTTCGGAAGACTGGGAGAGAAAGCAGCTAGAGGTCGGGGACTCAGTCCAGGCAAACCCTAGCCCTGAGGAGTGGCTGTAACCCAGCCCAGCAACTGACTAACCGCAAAGAAATCATGCAGGGTCCTGAAAAGTGAGGGGTTCACCTATTCAGCATTCCTAAGTGAATGCGTAGGGGAGGCAGAGTGCCCAGCTCTCACACCCGCCCCAGCAAAACCCTGGCATTCACACCAGACTGAAGAGTGACCAAGAAATACAGTGAGAGACCAGTGGCTTCTTCTGCCTCAGAGTGGCTATCACCTGGCTTACCCTCTCTGCCTCCTGGCTTCCTTCAGGCCCTGCTAACATCACACCATCTATGAGAACCTTTCCCGACCCCCATCCCCCTTCTCACATCTTCCTTGGCTTCCTTCTGGCCCCAGTTAACATGCCACCATCTATGTGAACCTTTCCCCACCCCCCCTTCTCATCTCTTCCTTGGCTTCCTTCTGGCCCCAGCTAACATCCCACCGTCTACAGGAACCTTTCCCCAGTCTCTCTTCCCTCCATATTTATCCCCATTTACGGTGCCTGTGCCTTGTTTGTGCCTTTTCCACCTTGTCTCCTCCCTGCCCCATTGCTGCCTTGAGATTGTGAGCTCCCTGAGAGCAGGGATTGCCTTTTGTCAACCTGAAGGTTTGGTTAAAAGAGGCAAGCAGACTAGGTAATATGTAAATTCCTATTGTTTATTCCCTTAAAGTAGCAAACATGTATGCACATGGAGCCAAAATGTAAGCTGATTGTCTGATAAAAGAATGACCACCCTTAAATATGTTTTACAACAATCCCAACTCAGGGTCAATGAATGTCGAGGTTTTTGCATAGCTAGTGTGAGAATTCATTTGGACCCCTACTCTATTCCAGTCAGCATCAATCAGTTTGATAGTTTACATAAATCATAGAGGGATAATTTAGGTCCTGATAGTAGGCCTTTACAATGGGCCTCAGACTTTAATGTCACGTTCGCTACTTGTCTATCAGTTATGAAACTCACTGGCACAACCACAAGAGTGCTGACAAAGATATCTCCATCCCGTTTTACTCAAATTCCATGTTCAAACCCAGCATAGGTGGGATGCCTTGATGCTTTGGGACGTCCCCCAACTTTATTTGTAGCTTGGACCATTCTCTCTTGCAGGTGACCATCTTATGGCCACTTAGTCAGTAGAGGTGCCCCATGTTTCACCCATCCTGTGACTCTCCTGCTGATATGTCATCTTTGGCCCTCAAGAGCAAGGTCCATCAACCAATGAGATTCTGTATTTTGCCATGCCTCTTTTGCATATGTGAGTATCAGACCCTATTTTTAAAAAATGATCCTGGAGGAAGGGGCTATCTCAGATCATCAGGAAGAGCTGAGGTCCACTTCATTCAACCATGGACCCTTTAATAAAGTGCCATTGGCTCACAGCTTTGCCTCATATGGGACAGTTATCCCACATCATTGGCACCCTGAGATGGGACAGCGAAGCGTGAACCTCAACCTGTTTTGGATGGCCCCTGCATACCCGGTCAAATGTTTGCCGATGGCTCCCCCATGGACACCAACCCTGGGAGGTTGGACTCTCCTTGCTAACTCCACCCAAATTCTTTAGCCTGAGGTAGGTCTCTTCAAGATTGGTGAGTCTGCCTTGATTTACCCTAAATTCATTTTCTTCAAAAAGGTGTCCATTTGGGCTAAGAGAGACTGTTTGAGTTTGTGACTAATCTGTCTAAATGTATGAGCTCCAGAGGCCTTAAATGAATTTCTATTTTTTTAGTGAAAATTATACGGCCATAATTTTAATGTTTTGAACATGGGCTACTTTTTCCCTCTCTGTTTTCTCTACTTTCATTTTGTTAAGACTAGGGAGATTCAGAAGCAGAATTACTAGTCCCTCATTTTCAGCCAGCTAGCCACCTGGCTAATTTTAAAGCTTCCTGTTGGCAGTGCTAAAATAGATTTCTTTTTTGGCTTTAAATTCTTTTAACAAGGAGTAATTAAATCATTTTTGTCATTAATAGAGAAATCTCTTAAATTTCAAGGAGGAAGTTTTGGGGGATCACAGTAGGGTAACAAATCCATCTAGTGGAACCTCTGACTAATCCCCTGGATGGGTGGGGCTTGGGGGAGTGATTCCCCACTAGAGTGTTCTGACGCCATCTGGAGGGAGCTCTAATTTGGGCCAGACTCGACAGCCTTACGGGAGAGATTTCCCACTTCGACAGTGAGGGAGCAATACATATGACTACCGTGGGAGCAATCCCGCCCTTTTCTGACCTGAGAAGAAGCCTCTTTTAGTTTTACTGAGATGAGGAAAGAAGTCACCCTTTCATTTAGTGAGTAAGGTTATCTATCATCACTTATGTTCTTATGATTAAATTGGTCCCTGACAATCAGAGCTAAATATTTAGGAAGTTTGAAAGGAAAGTAGGTATAAATTTTGCTAAATATTCACTTATAAATTGGGCCCTAGTTGACTGGTCTTAGGATCCTAGGGGTTAAGCCCAGAAATTAAGAATTGGAAGTTTTGGAGAATTTGCCCAAACGAATCCCTGAATATTACAGTGTTAGCTGTAGGAAAAGAACTTCCATACAGGCAGAACTCAGGGAGGTAGAAGACTGCCTCTCATGATCCATAATTGAAGGGGTCTGGGGAGCATCTCTAGCATATTCAGTGGACCACTTCTCAAATGGAATAGCCAGGGCAGGTCCTCAGAATCTAGTTCAATTCCCTCAGGAGACGTTCCTCCGAGGACTGCCATGCATGGTTGGGGATGCCCCAGGAGAGAGTGGGTCAGGCATAAGAGCAGAAATACATCCTGCAGGATCCCCGTTGGGGCAAGGGTGGACTCCCTGTCCCGAGATGTCCAAAGAAAGAGCTATTGAGCTGTGTACAGTTTAGTCTGAGAACGCAAAGGGTTTAGGGGATTGTTTCGGCCAAAGGGTGGAACTCTCGATCATTTAGAAGTTTATGGAATTTTATTGAACAATGTCCCAGATCAGTTTAGAACAACAGAATATCGATGACATTGCTAAATTCCTCGTTAGTCTCAGTCTTTCTTCCTGTGATTATATTTTGGCAAAAAATCTAGAGGAATGGAACTTTAACCAGGTCTTCTAACGACGAGGGACTGGTTCCAAATACAAAGTGCACTTTAAATGCGTGAACCCAATTGGCAAATTAGACTAAAACAATTTTGTATTGTTACTAATTACATTTTTGGGTGAGATTCTAAAAGCATTAACATAATTAAAAAACAGAAGAATTATCTTAGGCTGGCAGCAGGACCCCAGCCACAAGTTCTGTCAAGGGGTCCCCTGAACTTGTCTTTTTGAGTCTGACCCAGAAACACTGGGCCCAGAGCATGCAGGGTATCCCAGCTAATGTGGATTCGAGGATATGACTTGGGTAAATGGGCTGGATATTTGGATAAAGGTTATCCCAGCTGGGACAAGATTGGGTTTAGCTGTCCCTAGCTGGAAGACTCTGCCAAAGGAGGCTTTGGGGAGGTCAAAGGGGACTGAGCTTTTGGCCCCATGTCCAGGGTGCTGGCCCAGGTGGTGCCCTAAAGGAGGGTCCATTAAAATGGAGTGCCCTAGTTCTCCTGGAGATCTGACTAAATAAATAAAGAAGATAACATATATAGACACATATGTATGAATTGGAAATACAAAACTTTTGGTCTATTTTTTGGGTTTTTTTTGTTTATTTCTATCTGTGTGTGTCTGTTCCCCATTGGTACTAATGTTTCCAAAGACAGCTTTTGTTTCCCCTAAGGGGATGGCCATGGGTCAGCCCTGAAACCTGAAGGCATTTTATATGATTGGAAAAGATGTACAGTTTAACTTGATTTGTAGATCTAAAGTTAGGCAAGGAATTCTTGGACCTAGAGTCAGGAAGACCTGAATTCAAATCCAGCCTCAGACACTTACTGGCTCTGTTATCTAGGACAAGTAATTTTTAATGTCTGCCTGCATCTGTTTCCACATCTGTAAAATGGTGCCCACCTCTCAGGTTTGTTATGAGGATTGATGAGATAATATTTGTAAAGCACTTTGCAAACTTTAAATTGCTATGTAAATGCTATTATTATATTATTACTAATTTACTTTATATTATTGTGGTCATCGTGTATATTGTTTTCTTGGTTCTTTTTACCTTACCATGTATCGATTAATAAAGTCTTCTGTACTTCTAGGAAAAGCTCACATTTGCTGTTTCTAGTCATACAGTAATATTACTCATCACTTTCATGTACTACAGTTTGTTCAGGTGTTCCTCAGTCGGTTGGCACCCATTTTGTTTTTAGTTTTTCAATACAACAAAAGTGCTGCTTTTCTTAGGTAAGAGCTCTAGGGAAAATGGGAAAGGGAGAAACTAGGTTTATGTCACTGCCTAAGCTTCAGATGGATATGATATTAATGTAAAAAGCTACATCATTAAAAAAAAGAGAAAGAGAATGTAAGGAGTGACCTTTCAGAAGCATGATTTGGGGGATATTTAAAATAAGGCTTTTTAATATTTATTTGTATTGTGCTTGTGTATCATCCTCATTTTCCAATGCCTTCTGCCATCTCCCTCACCCAGATAGCTATTCATTATAACAAAGACTAAAAAAGGAAGAGAAAAACAAGAGATTAGCAAATGATGCCTGATGGCATAGGCAGTGTTCCATGACTCTTGTATCTGACCTACTCGAAGAATGGTGGGAGGTATATTCTTATATCTTCCTCTAGACCAAGCTTGGTCATTATAATTACCCAGCATTAAGTTTCATCTTTGTTTTGGTGGTGATCTTTCCATTTATATTATTATAGCCATTGTGTATTTTCCTTTTCTGAATATCATTACTTCCCTTTACATTAATTCATGTGTCTTCCTGTGCTTCTCAAGAGGTCTTCATATCCATCTTTTTTTATTGCATAGTAAGCCCATTAAATTCACATTCCACATTTTGTTTAGCTGTCTCCCAATCAGCATTGACTTTATTTTTAGTTCTTTGCTACTATCAAGAGTGTGGTTATAAGTATTTTGGTATATTTAAAACATCTTTCCATCTTTAAACTTCTCCAGGGAGATGCATAGACATTTTAGTCCCTCTCTTTGCATTGTTCCAGATTCTTTTAAGATTGGTTTGACCAATTCACAGTTCCACTAATAGTTTGTTTTTCTACAGCCCCTCCAAAATGGCTGTCTATCTTTGCTGTCTTTCTGTGAAACCTCATAGTTGTTTTTATTTCTATTTCTCTTCTTTTGATTTGGAGCAGTTGTTCATATGGTTATCATATGGTTATAGTTTGCAATTCTTTTGAGGGTTTTTTATTTATATCTTGCGATCACATCCATTGGGTAATGGTTTTTGGTTTCACATATTTACATTAGTTGTGTGTGTGTGTGTGTGTGTGTATGTGTGTATGGGTGTGTGTGTATGGGGTGTGTGTGTATGGGTGTGTGTGGGGTGTGGGTGTGGGTGTGTGTGTGGTTGTGTGTGTCTGTGTGGGGGGTGTATATGGGTGTGTGTGTGTGTGTGTGTGTGTGTGTGTGTGTGTGTGTATGTATCTTGGATATCAGATCCTTATCAGAGATTTGTGATGCAGAGATTTTTTTTCTAAGGTGATCACTTTCTTTCTTATTATGGTCGATTTTGTTAGTGCGAAAACTTTTCAATGTCTTTTGTGTTCATCCTCTCTCTTTTGCTTAATGAAGAGTTCTCTCTCTAGCAACAGTTGTAAAAAAAAACTTATTGGTCCTTGAAACATTCTTTTAATGAGTTGACCTTTTATATTCAGACAGCTTATCCATTCTGAATTCATCATAGCATATGATATAAGTTGTTAGTGCAAACCTAATTTCAGTACAAACAAGCCCAGCCTGCTCTTCACCCAACAGGATTCTGTAGAATCTCTCAGATTCTACTTACAGAAAAGCAGAGCTCATAGCCAGGCTTCTCAGGTTAGTTCTCTGGATGGTGTAGACAAACTCAGATGGCTCCTCTCTCAACAGAATTCTGCTTTGTCCAATCAGCTCCAAGAGAGAGGATTAGCAAAGATGGTGGAGTAGAAAGAAGTAATGTAGCTCAGTTCTCCAGCTACTCCCACAACAGTTCAAACAGTTCTGTTGTAAGGCCCTGGAAGTTTACTCTTTGTCATCAGGATAGGGGATATTTTGTCAATATGTAGGGTCACTGGATCACTTGATCTGTACTCACTCTCCAGTTCTAGTACCTAGGATATCATTCTTATATTCCAGCAGTGTGTTCCCATCCCACCCTCTTCTTGCGTCCTCTACAGTCTGCTGGTTTCCTTTTCCTCTAGGCCCAGCCTCCCTCTCACCACTCCTGACCCCTGCTCACTCCAGCTCCTGTCGCTGTTTCCATTCACTCTGTAGCTGGAAAGGTTGTTGTTAAGGCCTCTTAAGGCCATGGGCTCCTCATCTGCCTTATTTTCAGTTCCATTAGCCTCATCACATAATCTCCTCTCTTCTCTGCTTATAAGACAAAGCCACTTTATGACCATAAGCAAATTACTTCATTTGATGGAGCCTCAGCTTCCTCATGTGTAAAATGATGAGTCCGGACTCTTTGGCTTCCAGGGTTGCTCCTAAAATGTCGATTCACAGACTGATGGAGACTGGCAAGGGACTTCAGAAGCCATCCAACCACACTGCCTCTGCATCATGCCCAGCCAGGGTATCCAGCCTTTACCTGCCAAGGGAGGGAGAAGCTGCTGTTTTCTGAAGACACCTATTCCAAGTCTGGATAGCCTTCATGGTTAGAATTTTTTACCTCTTTGCAACTTTTACCAGCTTTGCAACTGGGAACACATGGTTCCCAGTTCTGGCCAATTAGCATAAATCAAATCCTTCTTCTACACAGCAGCCTGTCAGATTCTGGCATATATCTATCATGACTCCCCTAAGTTTTCTTCAGCTTAAACATCTCCAGTTCTTTCACTCCGTCCTGTTACTGTTTGGCGTGAGCTGGAGGCTCCTTACCATCAGCGGTCCCTCTCCTTCCTACAATATGACTTCTACAATTGAACATAGTACTCCAAATGTAGTCTGATAGGGGCAGACTATGCTCAGCATTATTAAATCCCTACTTCTGGATACTACACCTTTCAATGTAGCTTTCTTGGTTGCCGATTTCCCATGGGCTAGTAAGATTCAGGATTCTCATAAGGGTTTGACTAGTGTTCTGAGGTACCTTACATTTTAGATTAAAATTATTTTTATTCTCCATTTTCAACCTGGGACACTAACCTTGAGAATCAGGAGGCACCTCAAAATACTGAAGGATGTGTATGTCCAGTAACAGCAGAAGGATTCCAAAGGGATGTTCTCCAGAGAGACGTATTTGAGAAGGGCTCTGTTCAAGGAGCTAAGTTATGGAAGCAGGTGGGAAACATCGCAGAAGCAACACCAAAGAAATTCACGTCTCAGGAAAGAAATTTTAGGCAGTTGAGTGCCCTCTACAAGAAAACTTCCGCAGGTCAGGGGGACCATGAATGTAATGACCTTGAGGGCTGCAGACACTCAGGATCATGGAATTATAATGAACGCCAGGTTCTCTCCCATTAATAACCTTCAACAAATACATAGGGAAAAGGAACCCAGTAATTGTGAGGACTGTGGAATGGCTTTCAGGAAAGACTCGATATTATTAGACCTCAGAGAAATCACCCAGGGGAGAAATCCTTTGTAGCTAAGGAATATTGGAAGGCCTTCAATTGTAGCTCAGCCTATACTGAACATCAGAAAAGTGACAGTGGAAACTTTGCAAATGTAGAGAGTTTTGGAAGGTTTTCAGATGGAACTCAGAATTCACCAAACATTGTAGAATTGACATTGGAGAGAACTAGAGATAAACCTTAAGATTATAAGAAACAAGGTCTTTAGTGTCAGCTCAGTTCTCAGAGAATTCATAGTAGTGACAGAAGCTCTGAATATAAGGAATTCGTAGCACCCTTCCATTAGAGCTCAATCCATGATAAACATGAAGGAATTCACACTGGAGAAAATATGGGTGTAAGGAATGTGGGTAGGCCTTCACAGTTGGGTCTCAGCCCTGACTCAACATAGGAGAATTCACACTAGAGAAAGCCCTACAGATCTGGCCAGCTGTAATGCACCTCTGCAATAAACCATGTCTTTTGTCAAATTTCACTGCAATAGATAGGAGTTGTGGCTTTGTTTTTGCTGTCTCCCTTTAGGAGTGTGTGGTGTATGCCTGCCACAACTACTGATTTAGAAAGCATCGGCTGCCAAATGTTGGGGATGGGCAGGAGAACCTAATCACCTCCCCAGCCCTGGGAATTAGCTCCTGGAACTTGGAACAACAGGTCAGATGGGTCCTTGTTCCAGCCATGTGATTGTTTTCCTGTTTATTTTATCTGAAATAGGGAGGTACCCATTATAGAGGTTACATGGGAAATGGAAGGTTGCTGGTAGATTCCATGAAAGACAGTGGGATCAGACAAAGAAAAGGGTATGTAGACAGCATAATAAAGACTTGAATGGGGGTGGGGGTGCGAGGATGGGCATTGCTGATAACTGATTAAAGATGCCCCCCATCAATCTTTTCCACATCCAGTACCCAATGCCAGAGCCTTGGGTGAAGTCACACCTCATTGTGGGCAGATCAGTGCAAAGATGGGTTTTCTATACCAGTCAGTGTATCATAGCTTGGTGCTTGTGGGTGCAGAGCTGTGGGAAATGTGGCACTACGCCCAGATGTCTCTGAAATACTGATAGAAAATGTCTTTGGTGGCCATCGGACCAAGTGGCAAAGTTCCACTGGTTATTTATCAAAGGTGTGAGGGCACCTAGGCCTATGTGGTCTCAGGATCCTGGCTGCTTCTTCTGGAGGATTTCAAATTATGCTTATTTGTGAAATTCTTCAAAATACTATTGTATTTAAAATCCTCCTGGACTTTTTGGACAAAGTCCAACATTCTTATCTGGAAGTCTGGTCCATTTATGCAATTGTTAAAATTTTTCAATCCTTTTTTAAAATCTGATAACCCAGAATTGCTAAAATTTGATGGTACCCTATTATTTAAAGTTCTACTAATTGCAGCTAGGTGGCAGTAGAGCTCTGGCCTGGGACTTCAGTCATTTTCAGTCCTGACTGCCACCAAGAGACTATATTAAAGACAGAATAACACATTGCATTTTCCTATAAAGTAAACTATGAAGTCCCTAGACCCTATAAACTTGAATGTTCTTTAGTAACTATATTTTCTAATGCAATTGAAGTGATACAGAGAGTTGGGGGACTCTCAGTATAACCTAAAGAAAAAGGCCTAATTATCAAGACCAATTTATTTAGAATAGACGTCCACCTGGAAATGGAATGAAGCCATCTGGGTCAAAACCAATAAGCACCACTTGAAACAGTAACTGACTGAAGAAAAAAGTGTCACAGGGATAAAGCTGTTTTTTTTTTAAGGAGGAACAGATAAATATCTTAGCAGGAAAAATCTAATTTTCCCTACTCCCCACCTCAAATGTAAAAGGAAAATATGGAAGGTGTGTTAGCTAATGACTTGGTCACAAATCTACTGCGTTGTTGATCCTAACTACTAGCACAAAAAGGTCACTTTGCTACCTGCTAATTAATAAGGCTTAATTGCTTTATCCTTTATTTTCATGGAAGAATCATCTGAGCTGATAAATATAAGGAGAAAATTATCAGTTTTAATCCTATTAATGGGTGCAGTAGGTAATTTTAGAGTCCATTTACAGATATTTAGTTTATCCAATTGGTCCCTAGCCTCAAACTGACATATTTTGTTATAGGTGGATATAGTCTTATAGGAGAAATGTTTCTTTATAATGACTAATTCTAAAAATTATGCTCCTAAAGCAAATGAGTTACATAAAGAACCACTTTAACTGTTAAAAAAATAATGCAGCATAATATTGTCTTTGGTGGATTATCAACACAATTTCTCTGGGTGGCCCAATAAATAGAATTATACACTCTGAATTTCAGAGAACAAAAGAATGTCCAAGCTCAATTTTGTTTTCATTAGATTAGAATAGGCATTGAAATTATTTACTCGCGTAGATAGTGATGAGTGACAAAATTCAGAAAATTAATTTTTTGGCAATTTTTATTTAGAATTTTTATTGTCATTGTGATAACCCCAAAACATTCTAAAACATCATTTAAGGACACACCAAAAATGTAGATGACCAAGTCAGGCGGACCTGAGCTCAAATTTGATCTCAGATATTTGCTGGCTCTGTGACCTTGGACCAGTCACTTAACTTTTCTCAGGCTTAGTTTCCTCATGAAATGGGGGTAATAATTATAGCCTCCTAGGGTCATTAGGAGGATCCAATGAGATGGTATTTGTAAAGCACTTAAAAATGGGAAGCTGGGTGGTGCAGTGGATAGAGCCCTGGGCCGAGAGTCAGAAAGACCTGAGTTCAAATCTAGCCTCCGACACTTACTAGCTGTGTGACCCTGCACAAGTCATCCTGTATCTATGCCAAGAAGACCTCAGATAGGGTCACACAGGGTTGGACATGACTGAGCAGCACAAGAAAACCTTAAAGTGCTATATAAACACTGCTGTTACTACTACTACTACTACTACTACTACTACTACTACTACTACTACTACTACTGGCTTCTCTGTTTAGTGGTGCTTCTGCTGCCTCCGTCAAGAATATTTGAGGAGTATCCAAATTATGGGGTCACGAAGAACAGACATGACTGAAATGCCTGGATGATAGCAACAACAAATCCAAATTAATAGATTGTCATTAATCTTATTAAGATCCTTTTACCTCCTGAAGGGCCTGTCCAATGCCAAGTTCTGTTCCCCCACTGTGCCACCACAACAGGGCCAAGCAGGGGCATGTGCCAGGGACCCCCTCTCCCCCCAATGGATGGTGGATGTATGGATAAGAGAATGAATAAATTATCTAATAGATTAGTGGATGGATGGATGGACAAATAGATGGGTAAATGAATAGGTGGTGCAGTGAAGTCAGGAGGATTTGAGTTCAAATCTGGCCTCAGACACTTGACTAGCTGTGTGACCTTGGGCAAGTCACTTAACCCCAATTGCCCTGCCTTCCCCCCTGCAAAAAAAAATAGTGTGAAGTGTTTACAATAAGCCAAACGGTGGGGACATAGACACCCAAGTGAGACCGTGACAAACTCAAGGAGCCCACAGTCTCTTATGGGGAGACAGCGCATATAGGGGAGCGATGGCCAGGGAAGGGCATTTTGGGATTGGGATGGTGGGTGGAGCAATATGGCAGCCCAGTTGATACACCTTTTCAAGAGGCTTGTTGATGAGGTAGGGTTGCTTGGATCACAGTTTCTAGAGCTTGAGGCAGCTGGAAGCTGGGGGGAGGGGGAGGTGATACCTCTGAACAGGAACTCCACCCCCACACTCCAGGACAGAGGCCTCCATGGGCTGGTCACTGCTCTCCATGGAGGTGGAAAAGAGACTAAAATGTGGTGAAATTATAGGGTGTTGGCCCCCAAAGCCCAGCAGACTCTCCTGCAGTGCCCTGTAGGGTGATGGGAACCGTGGCCAAGCAGGAATGAAACCAGGCTGGTAAGTACTTTCTGTGTACTGTGCCAAGCATTGGCTCCACCTGTATGGGAGTGGACAAGCTCAGTGCTCAAGGAGCTGACTTTTTTTTTCTCAATTTTATCTTTTTTTATTCTGAATTCAAACACAAAATAAAACTAACATTTCGTACACAAAGTGGAAGAAAAAAGGGCATGCATATTGTAAACCATTTTGAGCCTTCCCCCGACCTGAGGAAGGCCTAAAACTTGCATTAGCCAATCAGGAGAGGCATCGTGACCCACTCTGAGCTTAACCTACCATAATGCCTTGAGTGCCCTGGCATAACAGACAAGCTTCGCTTTGCTTTGCTCTCTGAGTGAACCCCAAATGCCCCTTCCTGTGTCAGCAACTACAAGGCCAGATGAAGCTGACCAGGAGCATTCTTCTGTTTATGACTGTCCAGGGCAGAACACCTTGATCTGGACACTATCGTGAATAATGGGACTTTTCTTATATTTTGTTATATTATGTCATGTTAATGGTAAATGAAAGACATCCTGGATCTATTAATTTCAATTGACACTTTGACATTCTCTTATCTTAGTGTATTTACAATCTATCCCATTAAGAAATTCCTCTCTCTTACTATGTTTAAACACATAAGGAAACTATAATTTTGGTTGACACAGGCATCCTGAGTTAGGATTGCCCTCAGTGTATAAAGTATACCTCTGAGGTCTGACTCCCATGCAATGCCTGACTCTCTGGCTTAATGAGAATAAATAAGCACATTGTGGACAGCCTGATTCTGTTTGTTGCTTGGTCAGATCTTTGGTGAGGGGAACCCCATTCTGTTTGTTTGTTTGGACCAAACCTTTGAAAACGGTTGACAACATGAGTCGCACGTCTCCAGGTGTGCAGCTCCCTTTCCTTTCGCATCTGTAGTAAATTCAACATAGAACTTTGAGAGCAGTGTGACTAGGCTGTGCTGCCTTGTGGGGCAGCCAGAGGGTGCAGTGGATAGAGCGCCAGGCCCAGAGTCAGGGCACTGAAACTTGTAACAAAATGTAACGGTTTATAATAAATGTATATATGTATACTCAGGGTCATAAATGATAAAAATAAAAGAATGACACGCAGTACTTGTGCATTCGTGACTTGCTCAATTTTCCTTTTTAGTTTTCTTTACATGCACATCATCTGCGATTTTCTGCAATATGCCACGAATCTCCCAAATTTCCCATTTAACTACTGATGGCCAACCCATGAATAACTAAAACTTCGATGGTCCAACCTGCAAATGTGGAGGAATGACTTCGTCAGTTCAAATCTGGCCTCATACACTTACTGACTGTATGACCCCTGGGCAAGTCACTTAACCCTCTTTGCCTCAGTTTACTTATCTGTAAAATGAGCTGGAGAAGGACATGGCAAACTGCTGCAGCGTCTTTGCCAAGAAAACCCCCAAAAGGGTCACAGAAGGTAAGACACAACTCAAGTGACTTGACACCAGAGAGAGCATGGGCAGAACAGGGGTGATATTTTGGGAAAGTGCCAAGGATTTGAGGTCACAATGAGGCTAAAAACAGTTAGCAGTAGTGAGACCCAGAAACAAAGAGACAAGAAGTTGAGTAATTTCAGAGTTTTTGAACGCAGAAGGGGTGTTTGTGGGGTATGAACATCTGAGGGGGGACAAAAGAACAGATCGTGGGAACAGAGGAGAATGAGGGACAAGGAGGTCAGAAGACATCAACACAGAGGGTGAAGTCCCCTAAGACCAAGGCGGGACGTGGGGTGGAGAGGGCACTGATGTGGGTGCAGGACTCCTTGAGAAAGCAGGGACAGTGCCCTAGGGGTTGGTAGAGCACAAGCTGCAGTATCCAGATGGGAGGCATTCGTGCTGGTCTGGCTGGTCATGGACTCCACTGCTGGGCCCCCAGACTCCTGGCTCCTAGGACTGCTGCACCCCCTCTCCTGGTCTTTGCCAAACTCTCTACAGCAGAGCCTCTAGATTAACCTCTGGCCCAAAATGAAAGAACAAATGTGCAGGCAGTCAGGGAAGCAGAAACACTCAGGTTTTGTGAGAAATGAACATTTTTAGCCAAGACGTTTCTTGACAGATCCCAGACAAAGGAAGGGGCGAGCCACACTGGAGAAGAATGAGCTGAGACAGCCAGCCCCCAGACTTGGAGAGCTTGTAGGAAAGTGTCATAAACCATAACAAGAAAGAAATGTGGGGAGCTAACTCATCCTCTACTAAGCAGAGTTCATTCATGTGAACAAGAAATCTGCTCAGAGTCATTTTTTGTTATTCAGTCATTTTCAGTCACAACCTACTCTTCATGACCCCATTTGGGGTTTTCTGGGCAAAGATGCTGGAGTGGTTGGCCTTTTTCCAGCTCATTGTACAGATGAGGAAACTGAGGTAAACAGGGTTAAGTGACTTGACCAGGGTCACACAGCTAGGAAGTATCTGAGGCTGGATTTGAACTGAAGAAGAAGGGTTTTCCCAGGTGGGGCACTCTATCCCCTGCATCACCTAGCTGCCTTTCTTCAAGTCCTTAGGCACCTACTATTTGCCAGGCATTATGGTAAGCACTGGGTATAGGGCCAGTCCCTGCCTTCAAGGAGCTCCCAGTTGAATGAGGGAGACAACAAGCAAACAGCCATGTGCAAACAAACCACGGGACTGGTTTAATTAGAGATAATCAATAGAGGGAAGGCATTAGGGGAGATCAGGAGGGCTTCTTGCCCAGCTGAGACCGGAAGGCAGCCAGGAAGCAGAGACAGGGTAGGAGAGAGCTCCCCACACACAGGAGACAGGACTGAAGATGCCGAGTCAGGCCCTGTACTGTCTGGTGCCAGGAATGAGTGAGGAGGCCGAGGCAGCCGGTGTCACCGGATCACAGAGTGTGTGTGTACGTGTGTGTGCGCGCGCGTGTGTGTGTGCTGGGGGGCTGGGGGGCAGGAGACTGAAGAAGCCTAGAAAGGTGGGTTTTGTCAGTGATCCTGAGTCAGTAGGAGTCATTGGAGCTGGGTGTTGGGGATGCCATAGGCTTCTCCACTAGGAAGAGCAGGAGAACTGGAGGAAGGAGAGGCTTGTGGCAGGCCATTACCTTGGCCCAGGGATGAAGTGATGAGGACTGCACCAGGAAAGAAGGGGGCATACTCTGGAGATACTGCAAAGGTGAGCTTGACAGGCCTTGGAGCCATATTGGATCTGAGGGGTGAGAGAGGGAAGAGGCCATGGTGACTCCTGGGTGGGAATGGGGACCTGAGAGGATGGGGGTGCCCTCCACCCTAATAGGGCAGTTGGGAAGGGGAAAGTCTGGAGGCAAAGACAGTGAGTTGTGGATACGTCGAGTTTGGGACATCCAGTTAGAGAGGTCTAATAGGCAGATGTCAATGAGGAGATTAGAGACTGCAGGTCAGGAAAGAGGTTAGGGCTAGATAGGTAATGCTGAGAATCACTGCCCAGAGATGACCCTTGACTCCGTGGCAGCTAATGAGGGTTCCGAGCAAAGCAGTATGACGGGAGAAGAGGGCCGGGACCCTATGGTAAAAGGGTGTGTCCTGCATGGAGACCCCTCCCAGGAGACAGAGAAGGAGCTATCAGAGTGGTGGGAGGAGAAGCAGGAGAGAAGAGAGGTCCAGGAGGAGGAAGTGACCAGTGGGGTCTGAGGCCACAGAGAGGCTGAGGACAGTGAGGACTGAGAAAAGGCCACTGGGCTGGGCGGCTAAGAGACCACTGGTCACTTTGGAGGGAACAGGTTGGGAAGACCGATGAGGCTGAAGGGTGGCAGAGGGCTATAGGGAGAGAGAAGGCACCGGTGTAGACACCTCCTCCAGGCAGTTGGTGGCTCCCGGGGGTCAAGGGGAGGATTTTGGGGGGAGGCAGTAGGGAAGGAGCCAAGACTGGGGGAGAGCAGGGACGCCTGAGGGGACAGTCTGTTGGATGGAATGAGGCCACCTCCTCATGTGACACAGGGGGAAGGGGGCTCTGAGTGATAGGAGGGGAGGAGGAGGGGAGAAGGGACAGATGGAGGCAGAGTGTCCACCAAGAGTGCAGGGGTCACTGCTGGGCAGCCTCCTCCAGGGCAAGTGCCAGGTGTGTAGGAAAAAGGGTGTAATGAGGAAAGAAGCATTTATCTAGCACCTACTGTGTGCCAGTCCTGGTGCTAAGAAAGCGCTTTACAAACATCCCTTGGGAGCTCCCCAGCAATCCTGGGAGGGAAGTGCCATTATGACCCCCATGTAGAGATGGGGAAGAGGAGGCAGGCAGCTGGGAAGAGGCCTGCCCTGGGGCCCTCAGGGCAGTGTGAGATGGGATTTGAACTCCGGACCCTCATGCTTTGTGCCCTTTGGTGCCCTCTGGCGGCGTGTGGCACAACTGCCCCAGGCATCCTTTCCTTTGGGATGGGAGGGGTGGGCAGCGCTGGGGTCATGTGCTTGGTTGGGGCTCCTGGACCAGAGAGGGACTGGCCTAGAGGTTACCCAGAGGTCACGGGTAGAAGCCTGGCTCGGACCCAGGGCCATTACAGCCTCTAGCCCCTCCCCTCTCCGATTTCTTTCCTCCTTCTTCCCAACGAGGCCCAGGGGGAGGGGAAGGAGAGGAGGAGCTGGAGGAAGAAGGGCAGGGGCCCGCCCGCCCGCGCGCATGCGCGGAAAGCTTCTAGACTACGATTCCCAGAGGCCTCTTATGAAGAGCCGGGGGAGGTGCTCGGGTTGCGCAGGCGCAGTGTTCTGGCGTCTCTTTGCTGGTGTGATAGAGCCTGAGGCTAGAAAGAAGCAGCAGGAGCTTTGGGAGGCGATCCCTGTGACATCACGGGCCGGCGGGTGTGGTTGTGTGCCTGCGTGAGGCCGTGAGTAATTGTGTGTTCTTGTGCGTGTGTATGTGTGTGTGTGTGTGTGTGTGTGTGTTCGTTCTTCTGTGTTTCCGTGTCCGTGGGTGCCATCGTGGGTGGCAGCTCGTCCTTGTGTTTCCGTGTCCGTGGGTGCCATCGTGGGTGGCAGCTCGTCCTTGTGTTTGCGTGTCCGTGGGTGCCATCGTGGGTGGCAGCTCGTCCTTGTGTTTGCGTGTCCGTGGGTGCCATCGTGGGTGGCAGCTCGTCCTTGTGTTTGCGTGTCCGTGGGTG
Organism: Trichosurus vulpecula; assembly: GCF_011100635.1. NCBI lineage: Eukaryota > Metazoa > Chordata > Mammalia > Diprotodontia > Phalangeridae > Trichosurus > Trichosurus vulpecula. The sequence goes on along the minus strand of NC_050574.1, from coordinate 3,872,519 downwards.
CCATCGTGGGTGGCAGCTCGTCCTTGTGTTTGCGTGTCCGTGGGTGCCATCGTGGGTGGCAGCTCGTCCTTGTGTTTGCGTGTCCGTGGGTGCCATCGTGGGTGGCAGCTCGTCCTTGTGTTTGCGTGTCCGTGGGTGCCATCGTGGGTGGCAGCTCGTCCTTGTGTTTGCGTGTCCGTGGGTGCCATCGTGGGTGGCAGCTCGTCCTTGTGTTTGCGTGTCCGTGGGGGCAGCACCACGTGCTGTGACACAGATTGTGTCGGCCCGGTGGGTGTTCATGTGGGTGCGTGTCTGTGGGGTGCTGGCAGGGGTGCCCGAGCCGCTCCCTGCCCCCGAGGTGGGCACGAAGCGAGGTCCCGGCATCTCTGCAAGCTCCCGAGGTCTCGGACCTTGGAGGCGCCCACCTGCTGCCCCGGAGGACCTACGGTCTCGTGCCCACGTGGCGGTGGGACAGCTGCCCAGTTGCCCGGCGTCCCTGGGCACAAGAGGCTGACTCCGGCCTTCCGGGTTTTGCTCGTGCCCTTCCGGGAGGCTTTTCCCTCTTGTGACAGAGGCGAGGCTGCCCGTGGGTGAAGGTGTGGCCCCGTGAAATAGGTCTGTGGGCTTTCATTGGTTCCACTTGATGCCAAGGTGACCCCCCCCAAGGCAAGCTCTGAATTCATGTGTCACCCCCTGCCCAACACCTCCAAGGGACCCCCCCCCTTTCCAGGCTTCTTCCCCTCCAGGGGCCCATCCTCCACCTGCTGGCTCCAGCCCCTCTCCCCTCCCTGGCTTGCCCCCTTCTGCAGGGCGCCTTCCCTCCCAGAGTGTCTCCCTTCGTGGTCTCTGGGGCAAGGGGGCCACAGGGTCTAGCACATGAATGCAGCCCGCTGCCCTCAGCACGTCCCCCTGTTTCAGCGATCTGGCTAGCAGCTATTGTGGGGGTGAAAGCCCAAGAACAAGAATGCTGCCAGAACGCTGCAAAAGCACAGGTTCTTTTGATCTGCTTAACCAAGGAAAGCTATGTTAAGGGGTTGACAAGCTTACTTTAATCCAGCACACAGACAGCATTCACTTAGTTCAGGGGAAGAGACCAGCACCCTGAACTTCAGAGCAAAATACAAATAAAGTACAAACATTGACAGACCCAATACAATTCATTGTTACCAACATCTAGGTTCAGCCCGGGAGCTCAGAACAAGGGCCGGCCCAGAGTAACACGTGGCACCACTGCTGTGGGAAAGAGCTCCCAAGAAGAGAAAGCCAACCCTTGGTTTTATACCTTTTTTAGGGTCAGGGGTGAGTCACACATGCGACTCACCCACGTGACCTAGAATTGTCACAAAGACTCACTTAAACCCATGTGGTCTAAGAGCCTCTGCTGTCCCAAACCTATCACTGACACTCATTTGTAAACTAGGCCCTCCCCTGAGTTAGCCCCACCTTGGGCCCCACCTTAGTTACCAATCCACACCCACATAGGTTTTACACCTAATAGGGGTTTGGGCCTGGGGCTTAGCACCTAGTAAGGCTCAATGAAATTCACTGAATTACTCAACGGAAACAAACCAAACTTTTCAAGGGCACTTGTTGGACTAAGTGCTAAGAGCCCATTTTGCTTACCAACATACCCCCTCAGCCGGTCACTGTCCTAGGTACCCTGGGAGCCAGGAAGGGAGGCCCCTGGTGCTGGGCTGGCTGGGGGGCATCACCCTCCTACGCTTCGCATCTACACCAGGAAGAGCTTCCTCATCCGGTTGTTCATCTGTGTGTAGATTGTCCTGGTTCTGCTCGCTTCACTTTGTATCAGCTCACGTGAGTCTCCCTGCCGCTCCAAATCCTTCCTGATCAGTGTTTCCCAGGGCCCAGGACTTGCTCACTGACACAGTCTATGGGTGTCTGCTGCTAATCTGCCCTCTGACCAGCTGCCTGTCACGTGCAGCCTGCCCTCCTGGTTTGGACCCCGTTGGCATCACCTGTGGCTCTGATAGGCTTCTCTTTAGTGGCTTTCCCCCGACCCATGACCCTTCTCAAACCTACTGAAACAGCCTCGGAGTTGGTGGCCTGCTTCCACTCTCCCTGCTTCAGGCCACCCTCTACTGGCCTCCCCTGGGGCAGGGCTGGAGCATCCCTTGGCTGCTCATGCCCTTTCCGCTGGCCTTCAGGACCACCAGCTCCATATCGCTGCCCTGCAATCTCCTCAGAGTAGATGGCTGTCTGTGCTCAGCCATCTTTGAGGCATGCTTTTGTCTCCAGGATGAAGGACAAGTGCCTGGGCTTGGCAGCCCCAGGCTTGCTCCAGAGGCATTACTGCATAGACACTCCTCAGTCCTTCCCTTAGCCTCTTGGGATCCTCAGCCCCTTCCAGACGCAGCCCCAGCATGGCCTCCTCCAGGAAGCCCTCCCTCCAGCCTCAGTGAGTGTGTCACACTTACTGTGAACGGACCTATCTCTGCCCATGCCATATCCCCCCTTGGTGGGCAACGACTGCATCTTTCCTGTCTTTGTGCCCCGGGTACCCTGCCCCTGGTGGGGACGTAATAGAGGGTGCAGAATCAGCCTGAATGGGGGTCTCTCTCCTCCACCTGCATCGTTCAATATGTCTCCACCTTGGTTTCTCTCTGCTGAAGAGCCTGGCACTGGGCGATGCCAGCCCTGCCTCTGTGGTGTATGTATGTATGTTTATGTGTGTGTTTACACGTGTGTGTGTTTACACATGAGTGTGTGTGCACACACGGAGAGCCTGGGGGTGGGGTCAGCTCCCCACAGGAAGCTGGTTCTCACCAGGCCAGTTCAGGCCCAGAAAGGCCGCTCCTCCTTCCCTTCCTCTCTCTCCCCTCAGGTGTCTGGTCTCATGTCTCTGCATCTCCTTCTTCCCCATGACGGAAGCCCAGAGGAGGATGGCTGGTCCCCCGGGGTCTCCTTGGCCCTAGACCAGGTGAGTCGGGGTCTCCTCCTCCAGCACTGTCCTCCGGGCCCCCAGACCACACCTTGTCGCTCCTGAGTCCTCAGGGGCTTCTTGGGCTTGGCGGTCAGTCATGAGAATTAGCCATAGGCAAGGCTGGCCAGACCCTCGGTCGCAGGCCTGGCTCAGAGGCCTCCTTCTCTGAGATCACCCGGTCCAGCCTCCATGAGCAGGGTCCCAGCACAGCCTGCAGAACCCACCTCCCCAGCTTGCTGGAGGGCATGCATAGAGACCCTGCCACCCCAGATCTGCTTCCTCACCATCCGGGACGCGTCTCTCCAGGGCCCCCAGGACCCTCCCTAGGCCCCAGGACCATGTGTGGGCCAAGAGGAGCATAGATGGACAGCTGGAAGGGTCCTCAGAGTGCATCTGGTTTGAGCCCCTTGATTTAGGGGTGAGGACACCGAGGCACAAAGCCTTGCACACAGAGGCTGCTCAGGCAGGTCCTGACTCCACCTCCTGCCTCCTTCCCCCGGGGTCCTTGCCCCCCAGCCAGCATGCCTGTGCTTGGTGTTGCAGGAAGCAGTGTCCTTCAGGGATGTGGCCGTGGACTTTACCGAGGAGGAATGGGGGTGCCTGAGCCCTGCTCAGTGGCAGCTCTACAAGGATGTGATGCTGGAGAACTTCCGGAATCTGGTGTCCCTGGGTAAGGCTGCCTCCCATGGGTCCGGGGCTGGGGGAATGCCCCAGGGGGCTCCTCTGAGGAGCCTCTTCTGGCCTGGGGCTCCAGGACAGTGTGGCCTCTGGCACTCTCCTGTCTCTCTCCACAGACCCCAGCTTCGGCTGGGGGCTTCCTGGTCCTCTGGGGGGACAGGGAGACTTGGCTCTTCTTTGGGTGTTAGGGAGACCTTGCTGTGGTCAGTCAGTAAACATTTAGTAAGCACCTACTGTGTGCCAGGCACTGCACCAAGTACAAGGGATCCAAAAAGAGGCAGAAGCCAGTCCCTGCCCTCCAGGAGTGCACAGTCTGATGGGAATTTGACAAGCAAACAAATGTGTCCCAACAAGGTCTAGACAGGAGAAGTCAGAAGAGGGACGGCTGCAGAATGAGTGTTCTGGGGTCATCACCTAGACCCCTTCCTTGGCTTCAGCTCCCAGTGTTCCAGGCTCCTCAGTGGCCTCCCAACATACCCTGTGCTGGACAGAGCCTTTCCTGGCACTGGGTCTCACTCCTTGACTGATCTCACTTCTCTGTCTCTGCCTTGTTTGTTCGGGCCGCTCTTCTACCCCTAGACCGGCAGTCGGCACAGTGCCTGGCCCCCTGAGTGCTTGGCAGGGGTTTGCTGACTGACTGAACGACGCCTTCCCTCCAAGAGCAGTAGGAAACCCTTCATTTTGCTCAGTCTTGGAGAACTTCCCATGGGGATCTCGCATCACAGGTTCTCAGAAAAGGGGACAAGGCAGGTCTGGCACAGCTGTTCTGGGGGAGGGCTCTTGGTGGTCAAGACTTCCTCTTCTGGGTATTTGCTCCCCATCTCTTCAAGGGTCTGGGATGTCCCAGGAATCAGTTAGGCTTACTGTTGGGCAGTTGGTGGCTCCATTCTCTGCCCTTCTCCAGCCTGTGGTGCCTTTCCTGCTGTCGAGCATCTTTTGGGCATCGCAGATGGCGGGTCAACTTTTAGCAGTTTGGGGGAGATGGGTACAGTTTATCATGCCCAGAACCTACTGAACTGTGCTTGCCCCTTCTGCTCACTTGGTGAGCTCTCCAGTTGTTCCATTTACCTCATCTTCTGCCTGAGCCCTCCTCCGGGCCCTCCCCCTCCACCTCTTTGGCCCCTTCTGAGCTCTCCACCTCCTTCTCCTCTTCCTCTTCCTCCTCCTCCTCCTCCAGGTCTTCCCCTTATGCCTCTTTGGTCCTCCTTGGTCCGAGGGCCATCACTTCAAAGCTGGAAGGGTCTGGAGCTGCCCTGGAGTCCATCTCCAGCATTTTATTCTGAGGAAACAGAGTCCCACAAAGGCCGAGTGAAGTTGCTCAGCACCCTGGGTAGCTCATTGGGATCCTGCTACTCCTTGAACCTGGCTCCCCAGGCCAGAGAGCATTCTGCTCGCTTCCTCAGTCTCCCTCACATTCACCCTTTGATCTTTGTCACCAATCCAGAGTCCTAAGTCAGTGGTGTCAGACTGAGAACCAATCCCTGCTGGCCACGTCTTGACTTAAAAAACCACAAATTAGCATTAGCTGTGATGTACCTTATTTTTATTTGTTTTGTTAAAGACTTCTAATTATATTGATCTGGTTTGGACTGAACTAGGGAGTCTGTCCACTGTGTACCTTGGTCCCGTCTCTGAATCCCCCCACAGTGTCCTGCTCCCTCTCTCCTATAAGTCCTTCCTTCTCTCTTCTCCCTCTGAAGCCAGAAGTAGAATCCACTCCAGTCTCTTCATTTTACATTGGTGGAAACCGAGGCTGAGCGGGAGGGATTTGTCCAAGGTCACGCAGCAAACTCGGCACAAATGTGCTGGAAAATGAGGCCCCTCGAGTCCCAGTCCAGGACTTTTTCGACTGTCCCAACATGCCCCTGTCATTCTCTCTGTTATGGGAAGAGAGCTGAGCACAAGTGTTGGGGTTCATGCCTAGAGGCAGCAGGGAGGCAGCTGGCTCATTGAACAGGGTCAGGGCTGATCACATCTGCCCTTGGGAAAAACCAGCTGTGTGGAGGGTGGATCAGAGAAGACCCAAGAGCCTCGAGGCAGAAACTAGGGTTAGCCCAGCATCTCCCACCACGCCATAACATGATGGACAGCTGATCAGGAGGCCAAATAATTTTTATAATGGAAAACGACCAGAGGTGTTTCCTTTCACATTTGTGATTGAGGGGAAAGAAATTTTTAAAGGGATAGAGATCACAAGAGACAAACTAGATGCTTGTGGTTATAACCAGCAGATAAGTATCCATTGGGGGAAATCATCTTCCTATCCAATCTGTGATAACAGCCCCACCTCAGGTGTCTAAGGACTATCCCCTCATTCCTGGGGCCTCCCACTTTGTTTCTGCTTCTTAGAAGCCCTCTGTTCCTACAGAGCTCAGCTCCCATTCCTCTCCTGACATGAAATCTTTCTTCATTCCACTACCTGCTGGTGCCTGCTGTTCCCCAATTACTGTGTGTGTGCGTGTGTGCGTGTAGATGAAGTGGGCATACTTAATGGAGGTTCTGACCCGATGTAAGCTTTTGCAAACAGGAACTATTGCTCTGTGAATCTGTATCTGAGGACCAGGGAGGTGGGTGGTTCTGCTGCTTTGGCCCCAGACCCCCTGTAGGAACCTCCTGGGAGGGAGCTCTGTCTATCAGACACCTGCCAGCAGCACCTGCTCTATCACTTGTGGTCTTGGGGAGTCACTTGGGTCACACACACAGTGATGGTCAGAGGTGTGACCTGACTCTGGCCCGCTATCCACTCTGCAGCACACCCTCTCACCTTGAATGCAGGAGGCACCTAATAGATGCTTGTGGATTGACTGGTTCTGACTTGTAGCCAGTTGCTACAAATAGGCCGAACCTGCCTCTGTTCCTCCAGCATCCATTGGCAGTCAGAGCCCAGCCCCCTGCCACCATCCTGAGGACAGAGCTTTCTCCTTTTCTCTCCCACTGGCAGGGCTAATAGAGGACAAACCAGACCTGGTCTCCCGGCTGGAACAAGGGGAAGAGCCATCAGCCTCGGCTCTGCAGGGAGAGGTCCCAAGGAGCCCCTGTCCCTGGGAAGCAGACGCTTCTGCCAGGTGTCTAGGAGCCAATGGAAGCCACAGCCTGGCTGGGCCCTCAGGTATGGCCTTCTCTGAAGTGGAGGTGGTTTCTGGTGGGTCTCCAGAGGCATGTGCTGCTGGGGATTTACCAACACGGCCCAGTCTCTGAGGGCAGGGAAATCTAAAGCCTGAGCCTCATGCAGAAATACATGTCTTCTCAATGCACACACAGGATAACTCCGTGTATGTCCTTGAGGGCACATGGACCTGCTCCTCCTCAGTTTTCTTATTGGTGAAGTGAGAGGACTTTAAACAGTGATTTCTGAATGCTATCCTGCCCAGTCAGCATTTCTAAAGCCCAAGGCTCACCAAGGCTCCCCCTACTCCGGAAGCTGCTGTGACTCCCTGGGGCCTTAGGATGCCATGACTCCTCTGTGGCATTTAGGCCTTTCCCCAGGTCTTACACATCCCTTCTCATCATGCCTCCCACAGTCCAGCCACACTGGCTTCTTGCTGCTCCTCCCCCCAAGTCACAGGCTGTGCCTCTTAAAGCTCTGATACCTTCTGAGCTCGGCGCATATGCCACCTCCTGTCCCAGACGCAGCCAGATGCCCAGCTGCCAGGGCCTACCCCCACCTCCCCAAATGACTTTGTGTATGTTCCGTGTGTTTGTGTTGTCTTCCCAGTGGGATGTCAGCTCTTAGAGGGCGGGGACTGTTTCCCTTTTGGTTGTATCCCCTGTGCCTGGCCCAGGGTGGGCCCTTAAGGCCTGCTTGTTGGTCAGTTGAGTGGCTGAGCCATCGATGGTAGCTGAAGGTCATGCCTTCCTTCTGTGATGAGTGTGCCTGGCTGCCTCACCCAGTGTCTCTGCCTCCTGTCTTAGGTGGCTGTTCTCCTCCTGCCCTCTGGGCCAGCCTCCCTCTGACCAGCCCCTTGCCATGGCTCACTCCACCACTTTCTAAATGAAAAGGGCCCTTGCAGGGGCTCTCCCCATTAGTCTCATTGTCCATTCCTTCATCCTCATCCCTTGGCAAAGTCCTTCTCCATGTAGTCAGGCATATGGTCCAGGAGGAAGAGCACAGAGATAGGAGGCAGCAGGCCCAGCCTGAGGCCTGGTCCCAGCCCTGGTACTAACTCCCTTCATGGCCACATTGGCTACCTCTCTGAGCCTCAGGTTCTGCATCCCTAGAAAGAGAGGCTGCCCCCATGGCAGTGAGGACACAGCAGGACAGATTGTCAGGGGCCTCAGAGGTTGTTGAGTCCACCGCAGAATCCCCTGTGCACCAGACCCAACAAGTGCTTGGAGATCCCCAGTGAGGGCCACTCCCTGCTTCCTTCCTCAGGCAGCCCATTCACATTCTGAAGGGCTGAGCTGCTCACAAAGGTTTTCCATGTTTATATGAAGGCAGAATTTGCCTCTTTGGAATGTCCACCCATTGTCCTTAGTTCTATCTCTGGTGGCCAAGAAGACAAACTCTGATCCAGGGGTGGGGAACCTGCAGCCTTCAGCCACCTATGGCCCTCTAGGCCCTTTGACTGAATCCAAACTTCACAGAACAAATCCCCTTATTAAAGGATTTGGTTGTAAAACTAGGACTCAGTCAAAAGGCCACACCCAAGGACCTAGAAGGCCACAAAGGTTCCCCACCCTTGGAAATCCTTTGTCCACATGGCTGCACTTCAGATTCTCAAAGACAGCTGCCATGTCTGCTCTTCTTCAGATTATCTATTCCTAGATCTTTCAGGCTGTGAATGAAGGAATGAAAAACATTTGTTTAATGCTGTATGACCAATACTGTGCTGAGTCCTAAAGTGAGACAACCTACCTCATTTGGCATGACTATGTGGCCCTTCACTGTCCTGGTGTCCTTCCTCAGGACCCACTCCTGGTCATCAGTGCCCTTCCTAACATATGATTTCTTCAACTCAACCTCTAACTTCCAGTGTAGTCTGACCATGGTCAAATACAGTGGGACTGTGTCCTCCCTCTGTGAATCCTATGCTTGCATAACCTTTCTAGGCTGCCAATTTGCTGTGGGCTAGTGAGAGTCATGACCTGATAAAGGTTGGACTAGCTCTCTGAGGTCATCTATAGCTTAGATTCAAACTCTTTTCCTTCTGAATTTCTTTCAGCATTGGATTCTAGACTTGAGAACCAGCAGGAGTCACTTGGAAGACCAGAAGGAGGAGGATCACTAGTAACATTTGTGGACAGCCCTAGGAGGCATATTGTTCCCCAGGTCCCCACCTTTATTGAAAGTCCTTACCAGGAGGTCATGTTATGGAAACAAATGGGAACCCTTGCAGGGGAGACTCCAAGCAAGTTGACTGTCCTGGTGCCCACTAAGCAGGGAAGCCATGAATGTGCTGGCTTGGGAAGAAGCTTTAGTCAGAGCATGCCCAAGCACCCAGGATTGAGGGCTCATGATGAACGTGGGAATCTCCTCCATAATCAGCAGAACAGAAACAAACTCTATGATCTGGAAGAAGGTAGACAGAATTCTGGCAAGCGTTCACCTTTTATTCAAAATCAGAGATCTCATGGTGAAGAGAAACCTTATAAATGCACAGAATATGGCAGGGCTTTCAGCAATCATTCAGACATTATAAATCATGAGAGAACTCAAGAGGGAGAAAAACCTTATAAGTGTAGTCATTGTGGAAAGGCCTTTAGGTGGAGCTCCGGTCTTACTAAACACCAGAAAACCCACACTTGTGAGAAAGCCTGTGATTATACAGAGTTTGGGGAGGCCTTCAACCAGAACTCAGATATTACTAAAAATTACCAGCTTCAGAGTGGAAAGAAGCCCTACAAGTGTAAGGAATGTGGGATGGCCTTCACTTGGCGCTCATACCTAATGGAACATCAGAGAACTCACACTGGTGAGAAACCTTATGAATGTAAGGAATGTGGGAAGGCTTTTAGTCAGAGCTCCAGTCTTACTAAACATCAGAGAATTCACACTGGAGAGAAACCATATAAATGTAAGGAATGTGGAAATGCCTTCAGGCAGAACTCACATCTTATTCGACACCAGAGAATTCACACTGGAGAGAAACCTTATGAATGCAAAGAATGTGGGAAGGCATTCAGCCAGAGATCAGACATTATTAAACATGAAAGAATTCATAGTGGAAATAAACCATATGAGTGTAAGGAATGTGGGGCCGCCTTCAGTTGGCGCTCATACCTCATTGAACATCAGAGAACTCACACTGTTGAGAAACCTTATGAATGTAAGGAATGTGGGAAGGCCTTTAGCCAGAATTCATCCCTTATTCAACATCAGAGAATCCACACTGGAGAAAAACCTTATGAATGTAATGAATGTGGGAAAGCCTTTAAACAGAGGTCATCCCTTATTCAACATTATAGAATTCATACTGGAGAGAAACCTTTTGAATGTAAAGAATGTGGGGCAGTCTTCAGTGGGCATTCGGGTCTTATTCACCACCAGAGAATTCACACTGGTGAGAAACCTTATGAATGTAAGGAATGTGGAAAAGCCTTTAGGCAAAGCTCAGCTCTTATTCATCATCAGATAACTCACACTGGAGAGAAACCTTACAAATGTAAAGAATGTGGGAAGGCATTCCGCAGGAACACTGTTCTTACTGAACACCAGAGAATTCACACTGGAGAGATACCTTATGAATGTAAGGAATGTGGCAAGGCATTCATCCAAAGGTCAGCTCTTAATCAACATCAGAGAATTCATTACTGGAAACAAGCCTTACCTATGTAATCAATGGGAAGGCCTTTGTCCAAAGATCGATTGTTAGGAAATACTATATAATTCATACTAAATAGAAACTTTATGAATATAAGGAATGTGGGGAAGCATTCAGCAGACACCAGTCCTTATTAACATGAAAGAAGTAATGCTAGAGAGAAAAGTTGAGTGTTTAGTAATTAGAGAAAGCTTGATTTGGTTAGATCTGAGCTGTTACTGAACATAAATTAATTGACCTGCATAGGGCCCATGAATGTGAAAACTCTCTCATTTGGGGGTCAGATCTTACTTAGAATCAGAGAATTTACCTTGGAGAGAAACTATAAATGTGGATGTGGCAAACTCTTCAGTCTTATGAAGACCCTTACTCTGTATCAGAGAATTCCACCTGGTAGGAAACCCTACAAATATATTGAAAATGGGAAAGCTTTCATGATTGATATCACCAAATATCTTATACAGAACCCCTGTGAAGGTAGCAAATTTGGAAAAACTCTCACTCAGAGGTTCAGCCTGCTTCGCCATCAGTGAACTCATGCTGGAGGGATTTCCTTCAAAATGAAGTGATGCAGGACAGAAGTAAATCGGGTTCTACCAAAGCCCAACTTCCCTTCACCTCAGAATTTCAAGAAATGTGCCCAATAAAGTAAAAGAATAACAAAGAGAAAAAGAAAGAAATTCTCACAAAGAAAACTGCAGAAAAATCAGCATAGAAAGAGTTGTAATGACTAAATCAATATAGAGCACTGGTATAATGCAAGACTGTTGCCTCTTAGAAATCCCACTTTGTTTAAAGATCACCGAGGGAGCAAAGAGCGGACAGTTTGTGCTAATCCCATGAGTAGTAAGCAGACAAAATTATCTTCAAGAAAGGAAGTTAACAACTGTTTATAGAAATCAGGGCACTACAAATTAAGGACATTCAAACTAAGAAATCTGGGGTTGAGGGAGTGGGGAAGCAGGGCTCAGGGACCTCACTACTATCTGGGCTGGGCAAGGGAAGCATAAAAGGTTATGATCCCAGTAAAGGTGGCCTGGCTGGCCAAGACCGTGTGGGAAGGAGGATGTATCTATCTAAGGGCTAGCATGAGTGGGTTGTTTCAATGGGAAGAAACTGCAGATGCCCAGATGGGAGCCTGTGATCTGGGTGTGGGCTGGCAGGAGGGATTGGGGAGGATCCTGGGGCTGGATTGTTTCAAGCATGAGCTGCAGGTACCTTCTCCTGATTCCCCCATACGTGCACCACCACCACCAAAGGAGATAATCTAACAGGATTTAACGGAGGGGAAAACAAATTTACCAATAAGAACCTTGAATGTTAATGGATGCTGACATCCAATATCTCTAAGGAACTGACAGCAATCTCTAAGATTATGAGCCGTGCCTCTCAATAAACTAGTGGTCAAAGGATATAAACACACACAGTGTAAATACCATCACCGGCCACTTGAAAAACCCAAACTCCTTAATAATCATAGAAATGCAAATTAGCATACCCTCCCACCTCCCCCACCCCCCCAGGTATCACTTCACGGCTCTCAGGTTAGCAAGAAGGGTAGATGATGGGGGTAATCAAGGTCAGGCAGGTGGTAAGAGGACAGACCAATTAACTCACTGCTGGTAGAGTTGCGAATTGGTCCACCTGCCAGAAAAGCACGTGGAATTATGTGCCAACAGTTCTAAAATTGTTCTGGATCCCTTAGACTGGATTAGGACGTCCCTAGGACGTCAGTAACAGCAAGAAAAGACTCATATTTAATTTGACAGCTAACATGCACATAGAAAATGTCTATGTACAGAAACATTCATCACAGCATCATGGGTAATAAAAAACTAGGAGCAAAATATATGCCAAGGAGTGTCCTGTATGACTATGAATTGGCATGTGGGTGTAATGGGAAGAATGCTAGCACCTGCCTCCCAGGGTTGGGAGGATCAAAAGCAGAGAGATGTTGAGAGAGTGCTTTGCACAGCATAACACACTACTGTGTATCTGTGTGCATCCATGCATATATGTCTATATAGGCAGCTAGTGGCATAGTGGGGGAGAACACCAGACCTGAAGTCAAGAAGACCTGAGTTCAAATCCAGCCCTAGACACTTCCTAGCTGTGTGACCCTGGGTAAGTCACTTTACCTCTGCCTGCCTCTGTTTTCTCTCCTGTAAAATGGGGATAATATCAGCGCCCACCTCTGGGGTTGTGAATATCAAATGAGATATTTGTAAGGCACTTTGCAAACCTTAAAACACTATGTAAGTGTTAGTCGTCAGATAGATAATTGTTCCATAAGGAAGGACATGAAGATTTCAGAACACCATGGCAAGAAGAATTAATTGTAAGACATCATATGGAATGAAGAGTCCTCTAAAAGGTGACATGGGGCCGGGCTGTCTCTGGCACACACCCTAGGAAAGAAGGAAAAACAACCTGATTAACCAAGAAGTCCTTGAATGGGCCAAGTTATCCCCTAGGTTTTAAAACCCTTCTCTAGTCTCGGAATAATCACCAGCTTTTCTCCCAAGTGATCTAACTTTCCATCATGTTTGAATGACGCCCAGCCATGTCCTTGAAACATAAGATGTGCTCGGGACACCCATGAGAGAATCGAGACCCTGTGTCCCAAGGCTGAGGCAGCGTGGCCAGGTGAGCAGTGCTGTGGAGCCTCCTCAAGGATATATGCCCTTTAGCCCCTCTCTGTACTCTCACTACCCATGAAGCACTTTGGTGTTTAACAAAGAGTCTGTGGGTGACTCCTGCTTCTTAATAACTTTGTTGCCACTTACCTGCAAAGTAGCAGAATATAAAATAAACCCATATAAATCACTGGCTTTGGGTATGGCAACCACAAAACCCAGAAGGCAGAGACAGAGAAATTCCATTCAAAATAACTACAGAATGTATAAAATATTGGGAGTCCACCTATCAAGGCACACACAGGAACTATACAAATACAAACAAGACAGACTTAAATAATTAGAATGTTATTACTTGCTCATGGTTGGGTTGTACTAATAACAAAAATGACAATTCCACCTAAATTATTTTATTTGTTTGGAGCCATACCATCCAACTACCAAAATATTACTCTGTAGAACTAGAAAAAAACAATAACAAACTTCATGTGGAAAAATAAAAGCTCAAGAATCTCAAGTGAATTGATGAAAAGAAGCGAAAAGGAAGGGGAATCTCATAGCTCCAGGTCTCAGATTATCCTGCAAAGCAGTAATCACCCAAGCTGTTTGGTAGTTAAAGACCTAGACAGTTGACCAATAGAAAGATTAGGTACACAAGATCCAGAAACAAATAAACATAGTAGCTTAATGTTGGATAAATCCAATGTTGGATAAATTTATCCAGTTGGATATCCTACCCAAATACTGCTGGGGAAACTGGGCAGCTGTCCAGCAGAAGTTAGGCTTAGACCTATACCATATACCATAATAGCTTCCAAATGGTGCATGGTCTAGTTACAAAAGGCAATCTCAAATCAATTTGAGGATCTGGGGAAGAAGGTAGTTTTTACAGCTATGGAGAGGGGAAGAGTTCTTGACCAAACAAGGGATAGAAAAGATCAGGGGAAATAAAATGGAAAATTTGGATTACGGACATTGAAAATATCTGCACAAAAAAAAAATCAATGCAGTCACAGTTAGAAGGGGAACTATATGTGCATATAATAGAATGTTATAGCACAAAGAGGGAAAGATTTAGAGAAACCTGTTTGACACCCACCAGGGCTCACTTACCCTGCCCAGACCACCACTGGCTTATTGGATCCCCAAGGGGGTGGGTGTTACTACTCCAAAGATTCTTGGGGTAGACCTGGAGGTGACCATCCTCCCATGCCCTAGCTCACAAGCCCCAACTGGTGTGCTTCTTCTTAAGAATTAACCAGTAGACTCAAATCTGAAGCAAAGGCATTTATGCCATAACTAATTTCGACTTCCCCCCACACTAGGAACATACTCTCCCACAAATATACCCCAAGTACAAGAGGAGCCCAAAGAAGTATGATAGTAAGACATACATATGAAGACAAACTTAGCCATGGCAACTTACACCTTCCAAACTGTAGAGCTTCGATGGTCTTTCTCTCTTTCCCAGAGTTCCTCATGAAGTTCTCTATGAATTGGTTTATTGGGTCTTCAGAGGATATCTGCACTGAGACTAGTGACCCAGCCGGCTTGTTCCCTTTAGGATTTAATATCTTAGCTGGAATGTCAATCTGCTGCTGGGCTGGCTGGACCAAGGAGGTCCCTTAGCTAGACTGGCTCTTCATCAGGCCCTGAAACTGGTGAACTAAGCTGAGCCAACTAATCAGTGCCTGGACAGCTGCTGCCAGGCTGGGCTAGGCCAGCCTCTCTCTTGCTGGTTTACTAGGACCAAACAGTTTTGATGATTACTGTTTTATGACATAGAATGAGATCTTATAATGCTACTAGACCCCTTCATTCCTTGGAATTCTTTTATTTATCCAAATGATCATTGTTATTTTTATAGTGCCATAAAGTAATTTGATCAATATAGCAAGAAATATGTAAATTAATTTAGATAGTATTTTTTATTACACTGGCATGGCCCAACCATGAACAATGACTAGCTCTTCAATGATTTAAGTCTTTTATTTCTGAGAGATGTTTTGCAGTTAAATTCATCAGGGTTCTTAGTACATCCTGATAGGTTAGCTCTGAGAAATTTTATATTATTTTGTAATTATTAGGAATAGAATTTCTTTTCTATTTAATGATTTTGGTTACATAACCACATTTTTGCATGAACAAAACCAATGCAATATTTTAAAACATTATTCTTAGGAGTCCATAGGTTTCATTATACTTCTCAAAGGTTCCATGACACAAAATAGGTTGAGAATACTTGCCCTAGAAAAAGTATACCTGGATTTTGGCAAGCCATTGGACTAAGTCTCTCATGATATATTTGGGGACAAGGTAGTTGGCAGAAGTAATTTATTATTCCGCATACTTGGCTACCAACCTAAGGCCCTCATTACCATTCTATTGAAATAATCTAAATGCCCCCCCCGA
This sequence comes from Trichosurus vulpecula, assembly GCF_011100635.1. NCBI lineage: Eukaryota > Metazoa > Chordata > Mammalia > Diprotodontia > Phalangeridae > Trichosurus > Trichosurus vulpecula. The sequence continues at coordinate 3,857,112 of NC_050574.1, read as the reverse complement.
TTCTCATCCCTTTCCTCTGTAGTGCATCTTCCAAATAGATTCCAAAATTATCTTCCTGTAGTCCAGGTTAGATCATGTCATCCCTTCCCCTCCCCATCCCCCCACTCCCTTCTGCCTGCTTCTAGGATTTTACACAAAATCCTTGGCCTGGTATTTTAAAGGTCTGGAGTCAGACTTTCCCATACTATCTTTCACATTACTTCCCTTCTTAGGTTCTACATGCCAGCAAAACTGTCCTACCTGCTACTCTCCACAATCTGCATGCCATGTCCCACCTATGTGCCTTTGCCCAGACAGTCTCCCACATCTGGGGCAACTTCTCTTCTCACCTTGATTTCAATGGAGCTTTAGCTTCCATCTTTTCCTAACTGCCCCCACAAGTGTTCTCTCCCTCATCAAATTCAGTGGTGTTTACTTATCTGCTTAAGGTGCTTCCCCCTGCAGAGGCCATCTCCTTGAAGGAAGGGACAGTTTTTATGTGTATCCTTAGCATCTGCCACCAAGCCCAGCAAATATGCCTGACAGGCAGAAGACCCATCCAGAGGTGCCAGGAGGTATAGCCAGAGCTTTGATGCCAATCCTCACCTCAAAGGGCCCTTCCAGGGTTGGCACCTATTGAGGGAGCTCCAGGGCAAGGGAGGGGAGAAGGCGGGGCCTCTCTGTCTCCACTCACCTCACACCACAAGCCAGTGCCTCATTTTAGGAAGGATATTGACAAGCCAGAGAACAAAGAAAGAGTGAGCAGGAAGGTGGGAGGACTGGGTCATGAAAGAAGGTTGAGGCTAGAGAACTAAAGACCTGGAGAAGCTCTGGTCACATCCAGCATGGCTACCACTGCCTCCAAAGAAAGTGACCTCTCCATTTCTAGAGGTCTTCTTGGGGAGGCTGGATGACTGCCTGATGGCTATTGGTTGTATAAAGGATTCTTGTTTAAGCATGGGTTGGACTGAAAGTTTCCTGGGGACCCTTCCAACTCTCCAGGACTCTGTGTCTTAGGTCCTGGTCCACCCCAGCACACCCCCAGGACCTCCCTGTCTTGCCCAGGGTCTTTTGGATCCAACTCTCAAATGAATCAAGACTTAAAAAATGATTGGTACCTTTCATTTTGAAGTGACCTTCATTTCTCTCTGTCTTCCTCCCCTTTTGCTCTCATCACCATCATCATCATCACTACCATCGTCATCACCATCACCATCATCACCATCATCATCATCATCATCACCACCACCATCACCACTATCACCATCATCACCATCATCACCGCCACCATCATCATCACCACCTCCATCATCACCACCATCACCATCATCACCATCACCACCATCATCATCACCACCTCCATCATCACTACCATCACCATTACCACCATCACCATCATCACCATTACCACCATCACCATCATCACCATCACCACCATCATCATCACCACCTCCATCATCACCACCATCATCATCACTACCATCATCATCACCACCATCACCATCACCACCATCACCATCATCACCATCATCATCACCACCATCCCCACCTCCATCATCACCATCATCATCATCACCACCACCATCATCGTCACCACCAGTGTCATCACCATCTTCATGATAGCTAACATTTACATAGCACCAGTACTAAGTGCTTTACCAATATTCTCTCGTCTGACCCTCGCAGCTGCCCTGGGTTGCTGGGGTGTAACAGCTGTTGTTGTTCAGTTGGGTCTGACTCTTTGTACCCCTTTTGGGGTTTTCTTAGCAAAGATATTGGAGTGGATTGCCATTTCCTTCTCCAACTCATGTTACAGGTGAGGAAACTGAGGCAAACAGGGTAAAGTGACTTGACCTGCATCGGAAACCAAGGTCTTCCTCACCCCAGGCCCCAGCAGCTCCTGAGACCCAAAGATTTATTTAAAAGAGAAAGGGGAGGGGGTTTGAGAATCAGCAAAATTGATCAAAACTACGGAAAAGGGGGCATGTGGATGGCACAGTGGATGCTGGGCCAGGAGCCAGGAAGACCTGAGTTCACGTCCAGCTTCAGATACTTGCTAGCTGTGTGACCCTGGGCAATCAGTTGACCCTGTTTGCCTCAGTTTCCTCATGTGTAAAATGAGCTGGAGACGGAAATGACAAATATTCCAGTATCTTTGCCAAGAAAACACCAAATGAGTTCATTTCAGGACTGAAATGACTGAATGACAACATGAAAAAAGTCTAATAATACAAACTGTGTTCCAAGGGGCGCGCTGGTCAGTGTTTAACAACCTGGGAGCGGGACATACTGAAGTTAATGTGCATTTTTCACACTTTTTAAAGTCCAGACAAAACAAATCGAGCCCTTATTTGTAGCCTTTGATTAGTTCCAAGATGGAAATGTTCACACTGAACATTTAACAACAGGCTTTCCAGAGCTGGTTGGAACAGGCTCTAGCATACGCCAGAATGTGTGCTCTCGTCCACCCTTCCTGATTTCTGCAAAGTTGTTTTCTTCGAGTCCACATTTTAAATCGCCTACTATATACCTAGCCCTGGGGAACGGATGACAAAGGACGGCCACCTGGTCCTCTCCCCGCTAACAGGCGGGTGGACAGGTAGTGAGATCTCCATCCCTAGCAGTGTTTGAGCTGGGGATGGGGTGTGGCGGGGCGGTCTGTGAAGGGCTCTCATGGGTGCACTTTGTACACGAACACATGCATCCCTGGCTCGCACAAGCTCAACCAGTCAACTCCCCCAGCAGACCCCGCCCCCTGCAGGCCCCGCCCCCGCCCCTTCCGGAAACGAGCCTCTTTCCAGCGGCCCTTACTGCCACTGCGCCTGCGCACTCTTAAAGAGGCTTAGGACTCCGTTTCCCAGAAGGCTGCACGCAGCATCTCACGGCTGGGCGGAGTAAGGAACATCTGCGCAGGCGCAATGTGCAGCTGGTGTTGGGAACAAGCAGCGGGCTTCTGGGGGGAGCTGAGGGAGAGGCAGGCGCTCCGGTGAGTCTCCTCCTGGGTGACGTCACTGGGAGGGGAGGGGAAGGGTCTGGAGGGGCCTCTGCGTGTGTCCGCTTGTGACTCCGGTGAGGGGTGGATAAGGGAGGTTCGTTTATGTTTTCGTGCGCCTGCGCCTTCGGGCGTGTTCGTGTGAATCCTCGTGACAGTGCGTGTGTGACTACGAGCACAAAGCTGCTGGGTGTGCACACGTGTGTGTGTGTCTGCTGAGTGTGCACTTGTCCGTGGATGCTGGGTGTGCACACACGTGTGATGAGTGTGCACTTGTCCGTGGATGCTGGCTGTGCACACACATGTGATGAGTGTGCACACACGTGTGACGAGTGTGCACTTGTCTGTGGATGCTGGGTGTGCACACTTGTGTGGTGTGAGACTGCCTTCTGGGTGTGCATGCGTGTGTGTGTGTGTGTGTGTGTGTGTGTGTGTGTGTGTGTGTTGGAGGTAATAGCCTGAATTCAGAGGCAAATTCATTAGCCAAGTTCTGTTGTTTCCAAGACTCCTCAGCGCTTGTTCTTTGACCTTCCCAGGTGTGGCAAGGCCAGGACTTGTTTTCCTGTACAATACAATAAACGTTCATTGAGCACCTACCTTGTACTGAGGGCTGCGGCTACAAAAAGAGGCCGGAGACCTTCCCTGTCCTCCGGGAGCTGACAGTCCAAAGGCCTTTGTGATGTCTGTGGGCATCCCCAGCCTTGGAGGGGAAGGAGGACGTTCCTGGAGGCCTGCCTCCACTTGGGTCCTCGATCCCACCCGGTCAGGGCTCCTCTGGCAGGGGCCTTCCTCTTCTTCCCACCCCGGCCACCTCGTCCTTCCCTTCCTCCTTGTTGCAAAGGGAAAAGCCAGCCCTTCCCCTCAGCCAACTTGTGTGTCAGGGCCATAGAGAGAAAAGTCACCCCTCCAGCTCAGTCTTATGGTTTTCTGGTTTGTTGGCTTTGGAGCTTTTTGGGGGGGATAACTGGCTGATTTTATAAATTGTGTTTTGTTTTGTTTTTTAAAGAAAACCATACTCAGTTTCTTAACCTTCTTTTTAATGTTTTCAGAGGGAGCTTTCGTCTGAGCGCTGCTTTAGATGCGTCCCCCCAGGCTTGGTATGTTTCTCTGTTATGGTACTTTTTTGTTGTTCCTGTTTTCCTTTGAGGTGTTTCTTTTTCTCGAGTCATCTTGCAGTTTGGTCTGTAAAGGGTGTTTAAATATTTCCCCTTTTCTCCACTCACAATTTCTTTCCTCCAGCACTGAGCACTTTTTATAAAGAATATCACATATGTTGAGAAATCTGTGTATCGCTTTTTATATTCAGAGATACAATAAGGTGTTTTTTTTACCAATCTTACTGCTCCAGTCTGTTCAGTTTTATATTTTCTGTTTTGTTCATTTTTTGGTTAGATTGAGCCATCCCTGAAAGAACAACCCCAAATGTGCCCAATTGTGTCCATCACTGTCTTTTGGCAGCTTGGCTAGCTTTGTGCCTGGGATTTTAGATGCTATTCTATTTGCTGCCCGTGTCTTTAATAACAGTGTTGTTTATAGATGTCTTGTAGTTTCCCTCTCCTGATTTTATGAGTTTTATTTTTGTCCCTGCTGGTGCTTTTGGAATTCCTTGGTGCATGGTTGATTTTGGCCTCTTATTTTCATTCTGTATGATGAGTATTTTTTAAAGCTCTTTCTTATATGCAACAAAATTTCTGTTTTTGTTTTCTTATCCATTCTGTTATTGTCCGTGAGTTCAGTCAAGCGGCGAGCATTTTTAAAACACCTACTAGGTGCTAGGCCCTGGATATGAAGACAAAAATGAAAGAGTCCCTCCCCTGCAGGAGGGGCCTCTGCGTGTGTCCGCTTGTGACTCCGGTGAGGGGTGGATAAGGGAGGTTCGTTTATGTTTTCGTGTAATCTGGTGTAAGTATGTTCACATAAATAAATTTAAATGCAGAGAAGTAAATCTAAGATAGTTTTAGGTTGGAGACCCTGACTCTAGAACAAAGAGCAATTGAAGAACAAAGCTGGAAAGAAAGAAAACACTGACCAATATAAAAAATGGCCAATATAAAAATGCCTCCAAAGGAGAGATTCACTCTTTGACAACTACAAACAGATTCAAAAGGAAAAAAATGGATTTTCCACAAGGACTGTGTGAAGACACAGTGGAAATGAGGCAATAGATAAAAACAGATGAAATAAAAGCTCTGGAGAAAAGAATTGGCAGGAAAATAAATAGGTTAGAAGAGAAAGTGGTAACCTACCCAAGGAATGGACTCCCTGAAAACTAGAATAGACATAACAAATCAATGACTGAGGCAACAAGGAATATTAAGACAAAATCAAAAGATTGAGCAACATAAATTGTAAGATGTCCGATATCAAAAACCACTGGCCTAGTAGACAGGTCAAGGAGATAATTTAAAAATCATTGGACTCCCTGAAAATCATGATTTTTTAAAAAATGCTTGGACACTATTTAAAGAAATCATAAATGGATGATAATTACAGGGATGGAAGACTGCAAGCAAAGCAAAATCTGGATGCTGAAGGGGGAGAGTAAAGGGAAGAAGGAAAGGCAAAGAACTGGAATTGAAAGGGGTGCCCCAGATTCCCTCAGATCATCAGGGAGTGGCTGAACATCATGGAGTGTGATTGTGCATAAAAATGACCAAAGAGCCACAGAGAGTTAGGGGTAGTATGAACCGGGGTACGGGAGCAAAACCAGAGCAAGGACAACAGTGTTGTAAAGAAGAGTGGTTCTGGGGAAAGTCTTACGAGCTCTGATTGGTGCTGTGACCAGTGACCAGTGTTTCTTCAGAAGGCCTGCCCACTTCCTTACAGAGAGGGGATGGAGACATGCTGCACAGGCACTGGGGGAATTTGTTGGCTTGACTTAGTTTGTTACCAAGAATTCTTGTTCTTTCTCTCAGCAAATTGGAGGAGAGGGAAGGAGGGAAGAAGAGCGTCAGCTTAGTGTTGCACAAAAAAAATAAGAGGACCTTTGAAACATTTTTTAAAATTCAGAGAATAGAAGAAAGTGTATAAGCATGCAGACACAAGCAGGACAATTTTTTCCCCCACTTCATGACCTTTTAAAATTTTATTATTTATTGTTAACATCCTTTTCTTTTTAAATTTTGAATTCTACATTCACTCCCTGCCCCCACCTACTGAGAAGGCAAATGATATATCAGTTATACATGTGAAATCATGCAAAACATTTCTACATTAGTCATGTTGCAAAAGAAAGCAAAAAAATGAGAAAATTATACCTCAGTTTGCACTCAGAGTTCATCACTTCTCTCTCTGACAGTGGAGAGCGTTTTTCATCCTGAGTCCTTTGGAATTGTCTACGATCATTGTGTTAATCAAAGTCACTGAGTGTTTTACAGGTGATTATCCTTACAACATTGCTGTTAGTGTGGGTTCTTCTCATTTCACTTTGTGTCTTGCCATGTTTTTTTCTGAAAGCACCCCCCTTTTGTCATTTCTTACAACACAATAGTGTTCCATCACAGTACACCAGAACAGTACACCAGAGCTTGTTTAGCCATTCCCCAGTTGATAGGCATCCTCTCAACTTCCTGTTCTTTGCCACCACAAAAGAGCTGCTATAAATATTTTTGTACATGTGGGCCGTATTCCCTTTTTTTATGGTCTTTTTGGGGTGCATCCCTAGCAGTGGTATTATTGGATCAAAGGGTATGCACAGTTTCATAGCCCTTTGGGCATAGTTCCAAATTGCTCTCCAGAATGGTTAGATCCTTTCACTACTCCACCAGCAGTTCATTAATATACCTATTTTCCCTCAGTCCCTCCAGCATTTGTCATTTCAAGTAGGACAATTTTGAAAATAATGTGTACAACTATACACACACATATACAAGTATATATATGCAAGTATATATATATATATATATATATATATACATTTATTTAAAGCAAGTGTTATGAAATCCGAACCCCAATATGGCCTCATTCACAGATGGCTACACATCTCTCACTAGGCAACTCGCAATGTTATTCTCTGCTTCAGTCACTCAAACAAAAACATTAACCTCATTTTGGTATCCTCTACACTTGGCTCTCAACTGCCTCTCCCAAGCACCTAGGTGCTGGCTCTTTGACATGCCTACTATTCTAAGAGTTGACATCAGAAAAATGTCCTTTGTTTTGCAGTTGTGTCTCAATCTTTGTGACCCCATTTAGGGTTTTCTTGGCAAAGATACTGGAGTGGTTTACCATTTCCTTCTCCAGCTCATTTTACAAATGAGGAAACTGAGGCAAACAGGGTTAAGTGACTTGCTCAGGGTCACACAGCTAATAAGTGTCTGAGGCTGGATTTGAACTCGGGTCTCCCTGACTGCAGATGCAGCACTCTATCTATTGATCCACCTAGCTGCCAATACACACTACTTCTCACAGATTCCCTTTTAGAGGATGATTGTGTCTTGTTTGCTCCCACTGTCAGAAAGCTATGATTTCACTTATGTATGGAAATGCCTTTTCTTGGTGGTAAAGTTCAGACTAAGTAATTTAGAAAAATGTGATTACCTGATTACCTTCTTTCTTTGGAAGTAGAATATTGCATATACTGCCAAACTTGGATCATAAGTGTAGAGCTGGAAGGGAACTCAGAGGTCATCCTATCTAACTACCTCATTTTACAGATGAGGAAACTGAGGCTCAGAGTGGGTAAGTGTCTTGCCCAGCCTCACACACACAAGGATGTTGTATTGGTTGGTTTTCCCAGGCTACTTTTCTCTCTTTGTGAGGGGGATGGTATTAAGGGACTATGGGTGAAGAAGGAAGAAGAAGAAATCACAGTAGACACTGTTTTCTCAGTGTAGTCTTTGTGGGGACAGAGCTGGGTGGGAGGCAATAGGAGAGAAGAGAATTGAACCAGAAACTATGATGAATGAAATAGAAATGAGTTAGGGAAAAATAAAAGGATTTCTGATTTGAGATTAGCTAGCATGGATTTGTATTGGAGCTAGTAAGCAGAGATTGCACCATGCAGAAATGCACCATGAAACAGTCTGTGAGCAAAAGCATGTGGTGGGAGTTATTCAGGGTTGGGGTTTGGAAAGAGATGAAAGACAGTAGGACATGGAGGCAAAGAATCCAAGGCTAAAGGCCAGCATGAAGTTGAACTTCCATAACCATCCCGTTAAGTTAGGTAGTTCACCAGGAAAACTAGGCCAGAACAGAGGTGGTAGCTTGGAGTGAGGTGATGAGGGTCTGCACCAGAGTGGGGGCAATGTCAGAGGAGAGAAAGACATGCTACAAGGTGGAAATGATAGGACTTGACACCTGATTGGATATGGGGGATAAGCAGATGCCACTTAGATTGGAGACCCGATGACTAGAAGCACGGTTGTGCCCTCAACAGTAATAGGGACGTTCAGAAGAGGGAAGAGTTTTGGGGGAAAGATGATGAATTCGGTTTTGGACATGTTGAGTTTAAGATACCCATGAGATATCCAGTTCAGGATGTCTAAGAGGCTGTTGGAGATGCAGCATTGGAAGTCAGGGAAAAGGCTAGAACTGGATGAGATGTGAGAGTCACCTTCCTAGAGGGGATTGATCATTGAAACCATGGAAGCTGACAAGATCACCAAGTGAAATAGTATAGAGGAAGAGGAAGCAAAGGTTAGGGTTTTCTGTCCTGGGACAGAGCCTCGGGAGGCCCCCATTGGTTAGGGGGAATGACATAGGTGAAGATCTAGCAAGGAGAGGGGTCAGGTAGGAACAGAACCAGGAGAGAGGAGTCACAGAAAGCTCACAAGAAGCGAGTATCCGGGAGAAGAGGGTGATCCACAGTGTCAGAGGCTGCAGAGAGGCCCAGGAAGATGAGGATTGAGAAGAAGCATTTAGATTTGGCAATTAAGAGACAGTAACTTTGGAAAGGGCAGTTTTTGTTGAATGATGAGGTCAGAAGGCAGATTGCAAAGATTTAAGAGAGTGAAAGGAAAGGAAGTAGAGACACCTATTGTAGATGGCCTTCTCAAGGAACTGAGATACAGAGGGAAGAGAGAGGCAATAGGATAGCTATCAAGAATCGACAGCCCAACTAATGGCTTTTCATGATGGGGGAGATAATTACACAATAAAAACAATCAACTGTGAAAGACTTTAAGAATTTTGTTCAATGCCATGATCAGTGATAATTCCAGAGGACCAATAATGAAGAGTGCTTCCCTCCAAACCCATCCTATTCTTCCTAACTTCCTTATTGCTGTCAAAGATAATGCCACCCTGGGCTTGCAATCTAGGTATTATCCTGGGCTCCTCACTCTCTTACCACTACCACCCCCAATCCAGTATGGTGCCAAGATCGTCAATTTCACCTCCAGACCATCTCTGGTCCATTTCACCTCTGCAGCATCTCTGGTCTGTTTCACCTTTGTAGCATCTCTGGTCTGTTTCACCTCTGCAGCATCTCTGGTCTGTTTCACCTTTGCAGCATCTCTGGTCTGTTTCACCTTTGTAGCATCTCTGGTCTGTTTCACCTTTGTAGCATCTCTGGTCCACTGTACTGTGAGGGTATCAGTCAGTGCACAGGCAGTGACAAAGCCAAGATATTGGGGTGCTTTATGTTCTGGTGTTGTCAGGAGATGCCTGGCTATTGTAGGTACTGATATACACTAAGCCCAAGGGACACAAATACAGCTGTGAGCTCTCCCTGCTCTCAAGAAGCTTGCTCTCCAGTGGGGCACCACACCTGTGGGGAAGGAGAGGTGTCTTTGTTTGGACAGATTTATGCAGTGTTTGCAGGGACAATCATAGTGTAGATTGGATGATTCTGGAGCTGGAAAGTGGAGTTGGGGGGTAAGGGTGCAGGACTGAGGAAGAGGAGAAGATGGAGGAGCAATAGCAGGGAAATGTGGCTGGAAATGGTCCAGAGACAGGGAGCCAGGTGAGGCACTCACAGCCTCAGGACAGCTCTCTCCATCTGGGCCTGCAATTCTAGAGTTGAAAGGGCCTTGTTCTCCAGGTTATAGTCTCTAGTCCAGCGCCCACAGAACTCGGCTGTTGGGGAGATGTACCTAGCCCAGTGAAGACCACATTTTTTTCTAGGACCTACTCTGTTTAATGGGGAAGCTCCCTTTCTTTAAAAATGATGTGTATTTATCTCTATACTTGTGTTTGGTTACACGTAGGAGAATTAAGTTCCTTGTGGACTAGGACTGTTTTGTTCTGGGCTCTGTATCCTTAAGGTCTGACAAAAGTAGTGCTGCTTGGCAAGTAATTAAAATGTTTGATTTATTGAATCGCTTTTCTAGCTCTCTGTCCCACTGATCTACTTTTCTGTTTTTTAACCTGCACCAAGATTGTTAATGATAAATGCTTTATTATACAATTGTTATATCCCTTTCCTTTCTTCCTTCTTTTTTTCCATTATTTTTTTAACATTACTTCCCCTGAGATTCTAGACCAAAGTTTCTTAACCTGACATTTGTGAACTTGCTGGGTTAAAGAAAAACATATATTTTGGTAAGTGTGTTTCAATATAATTGGTTTCCTTTCTTAATCCTATTTATTTTATGCATTTAAAACCACGATTCAGAGGACAGGTCTTCCATAGTTTCCACCAGTCTGCCAGAGGGGTCCCCTACACATCAAAGGTTAAGATCCCCAGACCTTGACCTTTGTTCTTTAGAATGCATGGTCTGTTGTGTTTGTTGAAGTCACACTCACTTCTCTCCCGGCTTCCTTTGCTAGATTTTCATGAAATATTCCTTTTCTAATATGTTTTAGAATCTTGCTAGGATTGGCCCATAATCTGTAGAATTCATTCTTTTTCCTGATTTGAAAATGTGGCAACATTTTCCTTTTCCAGCCCTGGGGTACCTCTCCCAACAGTCTTTCAGGGTCACTGGGTGGGCTAGGCAGTCACATCTGACAGTTCTCTCATGACCGCAAGACATTGTTCATCTGGGTCTGGTGCCTTGGGTGCATGCAGGACAGCCTTCTTGTCTTGGTTCTCAATGCCCTGTAAGCCATTTTGGTTCTATCCCTTCCAGTTCAAGGCTCGTGCTCTGTGGACATAGAAAAGGAAGCTGGGGATGAGCTTAACAGCTCTCTGTAACTGCTCTATCCGTCTGAGCAAATGTCCCCACTCTTTCTCAATGTTCTCAGTGGAGCTACACAGTCCTGTTTTTGCTCTTGTCCTCAGCCTTCCTGTTGTGAGCTATAAGGCTCCTGATGCTTTGCTCCGAGGCTGGTGCCACACTTTGGGTTTCATCCTCTGTCCTTGTTTGCATTTCTTGTCTTTGTCAAAACAAAGTTGGGTAGTGAGCTCCCTGTGCATCCTCACCACTCTGTTTGGACAACTTTCCCTTTCCATGACTCTGCCTGTCTTTTTTAACCACTCCTGTGTCACTGCTAACTTCTCAGTTCCCCCCTCCCCCCATTCACCTGGGTTTGGGATCTCCTCCATTCTCAAGGATTTAATTAACACATTCCTGCATATAAGTCTCCAGTCTGTATCTTTACCCCTAACCTTGTTTGTGGAGCCCTCAGCCACTGAGATCCCTTTACTTCTAAAATTCTGTGATTCTCTGACTCTAGGAGACAACAGGGCTGTCTCTGTGTAGTGTGTGTGTGTGTGTGTGTGTGTGTGTGTGTGTGTGTGTGTGTGTGTGTAGGGGGAGATGGGGCTCACCTACCTGAGGGCAGGAGACTTCTAATTAGGCAAATCCCTGGCCTGAACAGCCAGCCTGGGCTCCCTTGTTCTGACTGCTCTCTTGTCCCACAGATTTGCCGTCTTTCAGTTTTGCCCTTACCCGAGAGGACAGTCCAGAGGAAGTGGAAATGGCTTCTGGGGTTGTGCTAGCCAGAGTCCAGGTGAGTTGGGGTTCCCTTTGTTCTGTAGGATTGAGTTCCCAGGTTCCACACCATAGATAGGCGGCCTTCCTGAGTTATGGTCAAGTGCTGGGTGTGGGGTGGGGGAGTGGCAGTTGATGAGAATTAGCAGCAAGCTGACCTATCTAGACCTGAGGCCACCCTCCTTTTCTCTAATAGTAAGAAGGGTCCCTTAGAGATGGACCTGGTCCATCTCCTTAACTTTTCTATGGAAATTGAGGATCGTAGAAGAAAAATTATTTTTCCAGTCTTCTCTGAGTTAGTAACAGAGTTGGGGCCAGAGCCCAGATAACGTGACTCACTAGGACCAGCTTGAGCCCCCAGACCAGACCTCTTCAGACCTGCCTCTCTCCATCCTGGGCTCGTCCTCACCCCCAGGGCTTTCTCAGGGGTGGCCACCAGTCCCAGCATGCATATGTTTCCTGTTTCAGGAGGCAGTGACATTCAGGGACGTGTCTGTGGACTTTACCCAGGAGGAGTGGGGGTTCCTGAGCCCTGTTCAGAGGGATCTCTACAGGGAGGTGATGCAGGAGAACTACAGGAACCTGGTGTCCCTGGGTAAGGCCGCCTCCCAGTGAGGCTCTACTTTCAGGAATCTGGGCTGAGGAGAGGAGCACAGAATCTTGGGGCCCTGAGCACTCAGCTCGAATTCTTAAAGAGAGACTGCTCCTCTCCTGGACCCAGACACAGGGTATGTGTCTCCTCCTGCACTCTCCCTGTTAGGCCTCGGCTCCTGTGGCGGGAGACTCTCCCCAAGGCACCCGGGCTGAGACTTCCATGGGTGAAGGGCCACTCTGCTCCCCAGTAGGAATGGAACATTCAATTTGGCCCTAACAAATGACAAAACTTTAGAATGTCAGAATGGGGAGGGTGGTTGGAGATCATCCATCTTGTGTTGTCCCTTTATTGTGGTAGAAAATGAGGTCCAGAAAGAGCGAGCAGTTTCTCCAAGGTACCACTCACTGCAAGGGGCAGTAATATGTCCCACCCCAGGCTGTGTCCAACTTCAGCCCACTACACCTCTCCTGCCCTGCCTTGGGAACAAAGTCTTACCATCATGGGAGGGCAATCTTCAAAAAGGGGTAGAGGCTGAATGACTAGTTCTGAGAAACATCCTCGAGATTCATGCTTCGAAGGGGAGGTTGAACCAGCCTGCCTTGGCACCTTGGTAGCCCTTCCCAGAATCTATGACTAGGTGGTTGTATGATCAGATCGAGGGCAGGTTGCAGTAGCCTGGGCTTTGCAGCCACACACCCCTCCTGCCTCTCCTCATTCTTCTTGCTGCCTTCAGGGAATCAATAAGCATTTGTTAAGTACCTACTGAGTACTAGGCACTTGGTGTACAAAGACCAAATCAAAGTTATCCCTGCCCTCAAAGATCTTAGAGTCTCTTGGAGGTGACAACTAGTAGACAGATAAGCACAAACACATTTAGCACACCAGCAACAAGGGGAAGATCCAGAAAAGCTTGCTTCATGGAGGCCCTGGCCCTTGAGCTGAGCTTTGACTGAACCCAGGGATTCCAAGAGTAAGGTGTGAGGAGGGGGGAGGGGCATTCCAGGCTTGGAGAATAGAGGGAATGCTGTGTGGGAGGAATAACAAGGCAGCTGGCTTGGATGGGCCAGAGGGTGCCAGAAGGGAAGTAAGGTGGGATAATTCCAGAAAGTTAGATTGGAGTCTTGTCATGGTGGGTAGTTGCTATGTGATCCTAGCGGCCAAGGGAGCCACCAGAGCCCAGGAATGACCTGGTCACACCTGTGGTTGTGACAGGGCAGCCACGTGGGGCATGTCCTGAAGATGGCAGAGATAGGAAGCAAAAATTCCAGTGATTTGGCCTTTGCAATCATTGAGGCAAGCAGTAATAAGGGCCTGACCTGAAGCGGTGATGATGAGAGTGGACACAAGGGGACAATGCGAGATCCGTTGGGAATGTAGAATCAGTAACACTTGGCAGCTGAGGGAGGTGCCAAGGATAACTCTGAAGTTGTGAACCTGGGAGACTACAGCACCTAGAGAGCCTTCTCATCTTCTCCCCATATTCAGGGCTTCTGGACCCCAAATCAGACTTGATCTCCTGGTTGGAACAAGGGGAAGAGCCCTTGGCATGGGATCTGCAGGGAGGGGCCCCAGGAAGTGCCCATCCACCTGAAGGAAGCAGTGACAGCAGGCAGCTAGGAGCCAGTGCATGGAGCGGCCCATCTGGTCAGTTAGGTATGGCCATGTGAAAGTGGTGGATGGTGCAGCAGGGTAAGATGAGGGTTGAAGCCAGTGCCTGGTGGTGGTAGATTTCCTAGCCCCCTTCCCAAGTCTGAGGTTAGGGTGGCTTTGGCTGTGGCATCCTGAGTACTTGTTCTGTGCTCCCAGGCTAGGAGGGGTGCTCCCCAGAGACCCTGGAGTACTGATGTCCTTAACTGCTCCCTCTCCCATAGAGTGCTTGGAGTAAAGGATCCTTCCAGCTCTGCCATTCAAGGACCTTAGTCCCTGTGACCCCAATTCCTCAAAGGAGGACTTTTGCCAAGTCATTCCCCTTTCTGTTGCCTCCTCTGTGAAGTATGGCTTTGGGGTTAGTTGATCTCCAAAGTCCCGTATAGTTCTCGACCTGTGGCAGGAGCCCTGCTTTCAGGCTACTCCCACCCCACTATGTAAGTGGGTTCTCCTTTTCTACTTGCTCCCCCTTCCTGTGGTTCCTCCTCCTCACCACTCCTCTTCCCAGCTAACCCCTTCTGCCTGAGCTCTGGAGGGCAGGGACAATTTAAAGGTCTGTCAAGGTCATCATCTCCTTAGTGACCCTTCTTGGGTCTCATCAAGGAGCAGTTTCTTCATTCTTCACCCCAAGACCAGGAAACCTTTAGGCATGTGGTGAACTATGAAGAGCATGGAAGCATGAGTCAAGAGATGTAAGATTTAGTCTTAGCATTATTCCTCAGTCCCTGTTTTCTCTGGCAATTCCTTTCACTTTGGGGTGTCTGGATCTGCTACTTTTAGAAAAGGACATTGATAAGCTCGAGATGGTGCATAGGAGACCATTCAGTGGGGCAAAGGACCCAGGCGTCATAAACTTTGGCTGAAGAAGCTGGGAAGGGTTGGGGAAATGAGAGCCATGTGTTAGTAGCTGAAGGATTGTTGTGTGAAAGAGGGAGGAGATTTGTTCTGCTTTGCTCAGGAGGGCAGAATTAGGAGCTAGGTATGGAAATTACAAGAGGAAAATTTAGGCTAATGATAAGAATTACTGCCTAATGATTTGAGGTAGCCCATGTTGGAATGGAAGACCATGAGGGGACCCTGGATAACCAGAATATATCATGTAACTTCTAGTCCAGGTTTTCTTTTTTTCTGGTATGGGCTGGACTAGGTCTCTTCTCTCTCCCCCCCACCCCCAGCTGAGGGCCCTTCCAGCTCTAAAATTCTCTGATTCTGTCATCACATTTCCCTTTGGCTGCCCTCAAACACTGGAAGACAACTCTTATGTCCACCATCAGTCTCTTCATCTCTAGGCTAAAATTTTTAGGTTCTTCAGCCAGTCATCCTGTGACCTTAGGGCCCTTTGGCATCCTCCTTTCCCTGCTTTGTTCACTGAACTTAACAATGCACCACGTAATTTATTACTCAAAATGTAGTCTGACCAAGACAGAGTACAGTATAGCTGCTCGTCTTAGTATCCTGTGCCCCTTCTAGTGTAGCCTAAGATGGCATGATCTTTTTTGGGCTAGGAAGATTCATGACTATGGTGAGGGTAGATTAGCTCTCTGAGGTCCCTTACAACTAAAATTAAAGTTATTTTCATTCTCAATTTCTTTCAGCCTGGGATACTAGATTTGAGAACCAGGAGTCACTCCCAAATCAAGAAGAAGGAGAATCACCTGGGATGTTAGTAGAAAGATTCAATGGGGATTTTTCCCAAAGCTGCACATTTGGGGAGGATCCTATCAAAGAGATCAGGTTGTGGGAGAAGTTCCCATATCACCACACACATCTTAATCAACATAAGAGACTACATAAAAAAGGCAAACTTTATGATTGTGAGGAATGTGGTAAGGTCTTCACAAGGCATACAAACCTTATTCTACATCAAAGACTTCATACTGGAGAGAAACTCTATAAATGTAAAGAATGTGGGAAGGCCTTCAGCTGCAATTCATCCCTTACTCAACATCAGAGAGTTCACACCAAAGAAAAACCTTATCAGTGTAAGGAATGTGGGAAGGCCTTCAACTGGAGCTCATCTCTTACTCAACACCAGAGAATTCACACTGGAGAAAAACCTTATCAGTGTAAGGAATGTGGGAAGGCCTTCACCAACCGGGCCTCCCTTATTAAACATGAAAGAACTCATAGTGGAGAGAAACCCTATGAATGTGAGGAATGTGGGACAGCCTTCATTCAGAGATCAAACCTTACTAAACATCAGAGAATTCACACTGGGGAAAAGCCATATCAATGTAAGGAATGTGGGAAGGCCTTCACCAACCAGTCCTCCCTTATTAAGCATGAAAGAATTCATAGTGGAGAGAAACCATATCAATGTAAGGAATGTGGGAAGGCCTTCAACTGGAGCTCATCTCTCACTGAACATATTAGAATTCACACTGGAGAAGAACCATATAAATGTCTAGAATGCGGCAAAGCCTTCAGAAAAAGCTCCTTATTTACTCAGCATCATAGAATTCACACTGGAGAGAAGCCTTATACTTGTAAAGAATGTGGCAAAGCCTTCAGGCAGATGTCATCCCTGACTCGACACCAGAGAATTCACACCGAAGAGAAGCCGTATGAATGTAAGGAATGTGGAAAGGCCTTCAGCAATAGCTCCAATCTTACCAAACATCAGAGAATGCATAGTGGAGAGAAGCCTTATAAATGCAAAGAATGTGGAAAGGCGTTCACCAACTGTTCATCCCTTAATAATCACAAAAGAATTCATAGTGGAGAAAGAGCTTATGAATTTAAGGAATGTGAATCAGCCTTCAGTTGGAGCTAAGCCCTTATTCAGTATTTTTTTTAAATGTTACCTGGAGAAGTATTCATTAATGTAATGAATATGGGAAAGCCTTGTGTATGAAGGGTGAGGTCTTATTGAATTTCAGCAAATCCATCCTGGATAGACACCCTAAGAATGCAGTGAGTGTGGAAAACTAGGTTTTACCACTATAGAAATCACTCTATAGGGAATGCCTATGAATGTAGAGTGTGGGAAAGAAATGAGTCATTTTAAGTCAGTCTTGTTCCCTTTCATCACTTCAAAAGAGTAATATATTTGCCAAAAGTAAAAGAAAACCCCCAAAATACAGAGAGCAAAGAAATCCTTACAAGGAAAGACCTTGCAGAAAAAGTGCAGTCAGAATGTAGCATTGAGCATACAAAAAAGATGTCCAAATATAATGAAGAAATAATATTAGGTAAAGGAAAGTTATGAGACTTCTCCAAAAGAAGAGAATAATAATGTAATACTAACTAGACCCCCACCCACGAAAATGGAACTACCACAAAGACCCCCCCCCAAAGTGATTGAAAAGCTGTTAAAAAGAATTGAAAATTTTAGAAGGGACATTGGAGCTCATCAATAGAATTAGAAAAGAGAAACAGGAAAATTAATAGTTCAAAACAGAAAGTAGAAATCTTTATTTCAGTGACTATACTAAAAAGAGAGTAGCAGAGATATAATCCAAACATTCCAATATGCAAAATAGAACAAGGCTGAAAATTGGCAAATTGGAAGAACAACTGAAGTCACCGGACAAAAGCAAAGCAACTGACATTGAAGATAGGGGTTGATGAGACAATCTGAGAACTGTTGGCATCCTAGAAAAAAGGTGAAATATAGAACCTGAATTCCATATCTTAGTAACTCCTGCACAAAAAAAAAAACAAAAACCCAGAAGGATTTGAATGAGGAGCCTAGAATTCATTGAAGCCAAGACCACAGACTTCTATGGTAAGGACTCCCAAGACCTGGGAAGATTGAAAATATTTGGCAGAAATGAGCTTTAGACCTGCAGCTCATGTGAAATAAACTATAAATGGATATGTACCTTGAATGTAAATTGTCACACCATTAAAAATAAAGGGGAAGGGGCAGCTAGGTGGCGCAGTGAGTAGAGCACCGATCCTGGAGTCAAGAGGACCTGAGTTGAAATCTGGCCTCAGACACTTGACACACTAGCTGTGTGACCTTGGGCAAGTCACTTAACCCCAATTGCCCTGCCTTCCCCCCTCAAAAAAAAAGATTTTAAAAATAATAATAAAGGGGAAAAGAACGAATTACCTTTTTTTTTTTTACAGCAATAGTGAAGTAAAGAATTCTTGACCAAACCATAAATCGAAGTTATTACTTAAGACAAAAGAGATGTTGCATAAAATTAAAAAGGTTTTGCACAAACAAAAGTGATGCCGCAAGAATAAGAAGAGAAACTACACTGGGGGAAAAATCTGTGACACATACCACTGATAAAAGTCTGGTAATTCAAGATGTCTAGGGAATTAACAGAATGGTATAACACTAAAAAAGCAAGTGGTGAGAAGCTATATGTAGCTTTCAAAAAAAAAAAAACAAAACTGAAACCATAATGGCCAGATGAAAACACACTCCTTATTTACTCATCGCAAGAGAAATACAAATCCAAATAAAACATTTAAAAGGTTTCACCTCAAACCTACGAGTTGGTGAAGGAGACCAGAAAATGAGAAGAGTCACTGTTGAAGGAACTGAGGGAACATGGGCATATGAATGAACTTTTGGCAGAGATGTGAATTGCCCCAACCATTCTGGATAACTAATAGCATAAACAAAATGTGACTAAATTGTTCATACCGTTTATAGCTCCCCAGGAATGTCAATCAGAAATACATACAGTGTATACCAAAATATTCATGGTAGGTGTGTGTGTTAGGAAAGAACTGGAAACAAAGTAGGTGCTACATTTTGGGGAAAGGCTGGACAGTGATACATGAATGTAAGGAATATCATTTTGTTGCAAGAAGCAACGAATATGAGGAATTCTGAGAAACGGAGCATTTGTAGGAAATGACACAGTGACTGACATCAGCTGAACCAGAACAAATAAACAGTGACTAAGCAGATACTAAGAGTATCAGAAGGAAAGTAAACAAATGAATGGCTCCAGAGGCCCGGGACTGCTGCCAAATGTTACCTTGTGAGTTGAGGTCACTGTGCTGACTGTTTGCTTAACTGTCTGATACAAGAAGGTTCAGTTGAGGGGCACAGTGGAGATGGTGTAATTGGAAACAACTATGTTATAAAAAGGCAGAAATAAAACTTTTTAAAAAAATAAAAATGATTTGAAAACATTTTATACAGCAGTTATCTCTGATAAAAGACCAATATCCAGGGTATGTAGGAAATTGATACAACTACAGAATACCAAGAACGATTCCCTAATCATGGAAAAATGTGGCCAAATGATACAGGGTGTCCCTAAAGTCTGGACACAGGACATCTCATTAACATCTCATTAACTATTTCACCAAAGACTGTTGTTCAGTGACTTCTTTTTCTGGGGCATGCTAAAGGAGAAGGTGTATTCAATGAAAATCACAGATGCTGCACGTGATTGAACTCATAGAGAGTGAATGTTCTAAAATTGACAGCAATGTGGAGTTACTGCATCGAATTCACGTGAATCTTGCAAAGCGCATCAACCTTTGCATCACAAATGATGGAAATCATATTGAAGATGTTATTTGTTATTATTCCAATTAAATAAAATGTTGAAAAATTCATTCATTTCATTTCTTGAAAATATACATTTTTGCCTATGTGTCCAGACTTTAGGAACACCTTATATAATCGGGCTGTTTAAAAAAAATTCAAACTATTAACAGCTGTACAAATGTTCCAAATCACTAAGAATTAGAAACATGCAACAATGACTCTGGGATATTACCTGAAATCATCAGGACAAAAATAACAAATGTTGGAGGTCTGTGGGACAGACACACTAAAGCAGGTGATAGAGCTGTGAACTGACCCAAGCAATCTGGAAAGGAATTTCAGATTATACTAGAAAAGTTTCTGAACTGTACATACCCTTTGGGGGCAGCTAGGTGGTACAGTGGAAAGAGTGCTGGGCCAGGAGTCAGAAAGACTCCTCTTCTGAGTGCAGATTTGGTCTCAGACACCGGCTGTGTGTCCCTGGACAAGTCACTTATTTGCCTCAGTTTCCTCATCTGTGAAATGATCTGGAGAAGGTAATGGCAAACCAGTGTCTCCTGCATCTTTGCCAAGAAAACCCCAAAAGGGATCATGAAGAGTTGGATGTGGTTGAAGAGACTGAACACCAACAAATAAAATGATCCCTTGATAGTTTAATTGGGATTACACTAAATCTGTAAATAAATGTATAATACGAAGTATCATTATTTGTATTATATTGGCATAATCATACACAATGAATATCTTTCCAATTATTTGTCTTCTTTTATTTCAGTAAAGTGTTTTGTACTTGTACTTATATGTCTTGGCTGTGTCCTAGGTAGACCCCCAGATATCTGTTTCATAGTTGTTTTAGATAAGACTTACCTTTCTACCACTTCTGGTTTTTGCTTTTGCTGTATAGAAAAGTTGACCATTTTTGTAGATCTTTGCATCCTTCTACTTTAATGAAGCTTTTCTCCCAGTCCTTTAATGATTCTCTAGAGTTTTCTAAGAAAATCATCCTGTTGTCTTTAAATACTGATCATTCATTCATTCTCTCTCTCTCCCTTCATACCAGAAGTCTGAATTGTTATGGTATTAAGAGATAAAATATATTGTCATTATACAATACTACACACACACACACACACACACACACACACACATACATACATACATACATACATATATATATATATATATATATATATATATATGTATACATTTCTGAGTTTCTAAATTTTTTCTGTGTCATCTGCTGGACTGCATCTGTCATCTGCAGTTCCCACAAAACTCCCCCCAAATTCCCGTTTAATTTCTTATGCCAGCCCATGATATATCGAAAACAAACTGGAGAAAGTCTCATGAAAGACCTGATGCTTTACCCACAGCACCACCTAGCTGCCACAGTAACACCTGTTTAGTCATTTTTCATTTGGAGTTTTCTTGGCAAAGATACTGGAATGAGATGCCATTTCCTTCTCCACTTCATTTTACAAATGAGGAAACTGAGGCAAAGGGATAATTGACTTGCCCAGGGCCATAGAACTAGTGTCTCTGAATCCAGATTTGAACTCAGGTCTTCCTGACTCCTGGGCCAGCATTCTTCACTGTGCCACCTAGCTTTCAGTATTTCACCTTTGTAGTTAATGATTTTGGGTTTTGGGTTTATGCTGTTGGTCAATTTAAGAAATGGGCTATCTATGCCTGTGATTTTTAGAGTTTTAAACCAATTACTGCTATGGTTTGTTGACTTTTTCTGCGTGGTTTTGGTTGTTTTTGCTAATGTCATTGAATCCACTAATTATTTTCCTACTATTGAACCTTCCTTTCATTCCATGGTATAAATCCAAACTTATTATAATGAATTTTCTTTGGGTCTGTTATTGTCACCTGTTTGCTAGGTTTTGTTTAAAAAGTTTTATATCAGTAGTCGCTAGTGACAGCAATGTCTAGTCTTCTGCTTCATCTCTCCCCCATTTTGCTGTTAAGACCGTATTCATCTCGTAAAAAGAGTTTGGAAGAATGCTTTTCCCCCTTACATATTTAGAATAATTAGTGTGGCATAAGTATTAACTGCTCTTTAAACATTTGATTATTAGAAGTTGTAATCATGCTATCAGACAAAGCAAGAAAAAAACACAATATAAGAGAGATAAACTGGGAAACTACATTATGCTTAGAGGCTCCTTAAACAATGAAATTATCATTAATAAGCATGTGCACCAAATCACATAACATATCTAAATTATAAAGGAAAAGTTAGCTGAATCACAAAATAATGCACTAATCTTAGGAGACATTAATGTATCTCTGCCAAAGCTGTATCAGTCTTCACAGAAAGATGAAAAAAGAAAATCTAGAACTGAATAGGGTATTGGAAAAATTTGATTTGGAAGGCTGATGGCATTTTCTGAAGAGGAGCCCTTGGTTGGTTGGTTGGTTGTCTTTCATTCTTGAAGGGGACAAAAATAACATCACTATGCTAGAATCAAGTTTCAATATGTCCAGCTGTGGCCGATCAGACCAATACAAGCTCGGAATGCTTTACCACAAGTTGGGCACAAATAATCCGTGTGAACATTTGCTATATAACATGGGAATGTATGTTATTGTGTTTTCCACATTGTTCCTTCATCTTCATGCAGTCTTTTTAGCAAGATAGACTGTCACATAATGGAGCAAAATTACAAAGAAATGTAAAAATACAAATATCAAAGAGATCCTTTATAATGCATAATACAAAAATTGTAATTAATATGGGAAGCAGAAGATGCAGATCTAGGTGGAGATGCAATAATCATCTTCAATAATGAGTGGTGTAAAGAACAAATCACATAAACAATTAACTATAAAAGAAAATGATAAAAAAGGAAAGCATACCAACATTTTTAGCATGCAACAAAAAACAGTCTTCAGAAGAAAAAAATGTATCTCTGCAAACATACATTAACAAAATAGAAAAATTGATGTGTTGGGTGTGCAGTTTTAAAAACTGGAGAATAGACTTAACCAACCCAAAATAAGCACAAAAGAAGAAGTCTTGAAAATTGGGAGAGAAATAGATAAAAACGGAAAAAAATACAAGATGAAGAAAACTGACAGGTGGTTCTTTGAAAAGCCTAAGAAAATCGATGAACACTTTAACATGATTTTAAAGAAAACCAAATTACTGAAATAAAAAATGAGAGTGAAACCAACAAACATGAAGGAAATAAAAAACCAGAATTTATCATGTAGAATTATAGCAAAGATTTAAAGGAATTGGATAATTACCAGCAAAATTATAAAATATGCAAATTAAAGAATTTTAAGATAGAATTCTTAAACTAATCTCAGTGAATTTTAACAAGGTCAACAAGCATCTAAGTGTTTATGTATCAGGCACTATGTTAAGTGCTTTTTACAAGTATCTCATTTGATCCTTACAGTAACAGTAAGAACTATTAATATCCCCATTTTACAGATGAGGAAACTGAGGCAGAGTTTGTGACTTATCCAAGGTCATACAGCTAGTAAGTGTCTGAAGCTGATTTGAACTTAGGTCTTCCTGACTCAAGCCCACCATACCTCTAGCTGCCTCTACTGATTCAGTAGTGCTTTTTAGTTATGTTGGAAAGAAGGCCAGCATCAAAGAAAGATTGGAACCAAAGGCAAATGGGATGATGATAATGGGAAGCAGTAAGAAGGCAGAATTAATCAAACTTTTGTTTCAAACAAGAGATGTTGGGGAAGTAGAAACATCTCCCCCCCACTTAAAAATCAAGCAGACAACAAAAAAAGAGGAGACAAGGAGTGTGTATGACACTATTGCAATAACATGAATGGGACAAGGAAAAGACCAAAGATTTTCTGTCTCCTGAAACTCTGCCTTCAATTAGCCACATAGCTACAATGAAAACTAGGGATAGGAAAGATTGCAAAAAATAGATTTAAAATGGTTCAGAAGCATAAAAATTCTGGCCAAAGGCTTATAGATTTTATGGAAGCCTCATGTTATAGATCAAGGATATTTTCTTCAAAAACAGTATCAGGAGGTGATGGATGTATCAAGAACTGGATAACATCCCCCAAAATGAAAATTATTACATTTTGACAGGAAATAATTGGTTACTGAAGTGAAAGTAATTTCTGAATCAGTTCTCTGTGTATATTCAGACCATTGAGGTGTTAGGGGAAAGACCAAACAATAGAAATTGAAAGAAAACTGTGTCAGTAAATTAGAACAGCTATGTGGATCTATTTAAATGACTGGGATAGAAGAAAGGGCATCAGCATTAATTATGATTTTCTGCAGCTTTAAGATAGCTCGGTAGTACAGTGGATAGTACAGTGGTGGTACAGTGGTAGTACAGTGGTGGCACAGTGGATAGTACAGTGATAGCACAGTGGTAGCACAGTGGATAGTACAGTGGTAGTACAGTGGATAGTACAGTGTAGTACAGTGGTAGCACAGTGGTAGCACAGTGATGGTACAGTGGTGGTACAGTGGATAGTACAGTGTAGTACAGTGGTGGTACAGTGGTGGTACAGTGGTAGTACAGTGTAGTACAGTGTAGTACAGTGGATAGTACAGTGGTGGTACAGTGGTGGTACAGTGATAGCATAGTGATAGCACAGTGGTAGTGCAGTGGTAGTACAGTGGATAGTACAGTGAATAGAGTGCTGGGCTTGGAGTCGGGAAAACCCAAGTCCAAATGCCATCTCTGATTCAATTTCCTCATGTGTAAAATAGGAGTATTAATAGCCCTTATCCCATGGAGTTGTAAAGATCCGATGAAATCACACATGAAAAGGGTTTTGGAAACCTTACAACGCTATGCAAATGTTAGCAATTATTTAAAATTGAACTGATTCAGAATAACTACCAAAAGCTAGAAATTGTCTCACCAAGGAAACACTTGGTCTCTCCCCTGAATTAAAGAATGCATTAATGAAGTGCTTACTGTATACAAAGCACAGTGCTATGGGCTAGGGATACAGATAGAGGACTGAGACAGTCCCTGCTCTCAATAGGGAGAGAGAGGTGATAACTCAGGGCTTTAGAATATAAACTCATCTGTAAAATCTATTTATTTTGAATCACTTGATGCACAGAAATTTTTATTTTGACCCTTCATTTTCATTGTTTTTTTTTTTAAGTTTCTTTTGTGTAGCAAACTGTCAAATTTTGTTTCCTTATCCATTCTACCATTTTCTTTTGGGGGAATTTTTATTCACATTTTTAGTTATAAGCATTATGTTCATATGTTTTTGTCCATTTAATTCTTTGGTATTGCTTTATGCCCCCTCCTGCTTTGACACGAATACCTGATCTAGATTTGTTTACATTAATTTGATCCCAGTTTCTTCCCATGGGCTCTCTCCCATTCCCGATTCCCCGTCCTATCCAGGTTTCTAACCCTAAGTACACTAAAGTGATTTTCCTGAAGTTCAGGTCCAACCATGTCACCCCCCCACCGCCACCCCTACCCCCCACTCAAGCTCCAGCGGCTCCCTACTGCCTCCAGGATCAAATACAAAATGCTCTGTTTGGCATTCAAAGCTCTTCCTAGCCCAGCCCCGACCTACCTTTCCAGTCTTCTTTCACCTAACTCTCCGACATTCCATCCAGTGACCCTGGCCTCCTGGCTGTTCCAGGAACAAGATCCCACATCTCTTGCCTCCTGGCATTTTCTCTGGCTTTTCATTATGTCTGGAGCTGCAAGTGTCTTCTTCTCCAAGCCTACCCTCCATCTACTCTGTCAATGTGTGCCTAGTCATTTGAATGGATGAATGACAAAAAGCATTTATTAAGCACTTACTATGTGAAAAGCACTGGGCTAAGCACTGGCAATACAAATAAAGAAAGACAGCCTCTTGTAGAAGGCTAGCTCTGAGAAAGTCTGTTCTGGGATAAGATACAGGCCAGAGGCCTGTTCTTGCCCTTGGGCTGATAACTTGGCATGTGGGCTCTCCATCCCTCCCTCGACATACAGGTACTGCTGTGTTGGTAAGCAAAATGGGCTCCTTAGCACTTAGTTCAACCAAGTGCCCTTGAATAGTTTGGCCTTTGTTTCCTTTGAGTAATTCAGTGTATTTCATTGAGCCTTATTAGGTGCTAAGCCCCAGGCCCAAACCCCTATTAGGTGTGGAACCTCTGTGGGTGTGGATTGGTGACTGGGGTGGGGCCCAAGGTGGGGCTGGCTAAGGGGAGGGGCTAACTCCAGAGCCATGCCTCTTGAGTCTTACTAAGTGCTAAGCCCTAGGCTCTAACCCCTATTAGGTGTTAACCTAACCTATGTGGATGTGAACCTCCCAGGGTCCTAAGGGGAGGGGCTAACTCAAGAGCCAGTCATAGCAGCCTAAGTTCTGGTCATTCAGATGACGTTTGATAACGTCTGAAGCCCTATAAGAAGAGAGGACAGGGCCATTTGTAGGGGGGCTCTCACTCGAGATGATGTTGATGCGGAGACTCCGGGCAGCTGTAGCTAAGGGCCCTCCAGCTTGTAACCTGGATGATGGGACCTTGTTAAACTCTGGTAACTCTGCACTGGGATTTGAATCAGACAAGGTCTGTCTGTTGATGTTTGTACTTTGTTTGTATTTTGTTCTGAAGTTGAGGGTGCTGGCTTTTCCCCCTGAACTAAGTGAATGCTATTTGTATGCTGAATTAAAGTAAGCTTGTCAACCCCTTCACGTAGCTTTCCTTAGTTAAGCAGATCAAAAGAACCTGTGCTTTTGCAGCATGCTGGCAGCTTTCTGGGTGCTGGCTGTTGGTGGATCTTATACCCCCACAGAAGCTGCTAGCTGGATTGTGGAAACAAGCTGCTATAAATATTTTTGTACATATGGGTTCCTTTCCCACTTGTCTACAACCCTAGAAGTGGTATTGCTGAGTCAATGGGTATGCACAATTTTATAGCCCTTTGGGCATAGTTCCAAATTGTTCTCCAGAATGGCTGGATCAGTTCACAACTCCACCAACAATGTAATAATGTTCCAATTTTCCCACATCCTCTCCAGTATTTATGATTTTCCTGTTTTGTCATGTTAGCCAATCTGACAGGAGAGATGTGGTACCTAAGAGTTGTTCTGATTTGCATTTCTGTAATAAATAGTGATTTAGAACACTTTTTCATATGCCCATAGATATCTTTAATTTCTTCCTCTGAAAACTGCCTGTTCACATCCTTTGACCATTTCTCAATTGGGGAATGATTTGTACTCCTATAAATTTTAAATATGAGTGAGGCCTTTATCAGAGATACTGGTTGTAAAGATTCTTTCCCAATTTTCTGCTTCCCTCCTAATCTTCATTGCATTGGCTTTGTTTGTAGAAAACTTTTCAATTTCACATAATCAAAATTATCCATTTTGCCTTTTGTAATGCTCTCTGTGTCTTGTTGGGTCATGAATTCTTTGCTTTCCCATAAATCTGATAGGTAAACTGTTCCTTGCTCTCCCAGATTGCTTATAGTTTCAGCCTCTATTCCTAAATCATGAGCCCATTTTGACTTTATTTCGGTATGTGGTGTAAGATCTTGGTCCATGCCCAGTTTCTGCCATACTGTTTTCCAATCTCCCCAGCAGTCTTTGTGAAATAGTGAGTTCTTAGCCCAGAAGCCTCCTTGGGTTTATCAAAGAGTAGATTTCTATAGTCATTGATTACTGAGTCTTATGTACCTAACCTATTCTACTGATCCATCACTCTGTTTCTTTTTTTTTTTGAGGGGGTGGGCAGGGTGATTGGGATTAAGTGACTTGCCCATGGTCACACAGCCAGTAAGTGTGTCAAGTAGACACACTTGAGGCCAGATTTGAACGCAGGTCCTCCTGACTCCAGGGCCGGTGCTCTACTCACTGCACCATCTAGCAGCCCTGAATTCCCTTATTTCATTGAATGTCCATCTCCTTGCCTGAAAAATTACGCTCCATTTTTCTGGGTAGTTGATCCTTGGTTGTGGTCCAAGCTCCTTTGCCTTTCAGAATATCATATTCCAATCCCTCCTATCTTTTAATGTAGAAGCTGCAAGGTCCTGGGTGATCCTGACTGTAGTTCCGCTATGTTTGAATTGTTTCATTCTGGCTGCTTACAGTATTTTCTCCTTGACCTGATAATTTGGGAATTTGGCTACAACATTTCTTGGAATTTTCAATTTGGGGTCTCTTTCAGGGAGTGAGCAGTGGATTCTTTCGATGACTATTTTATCCTCTGCTTCTAGGAGCTTGGAGGTAGTTTTCCTTAATGATTTCTTGGAAGATACTGTCCAGGCTCTTTTTTTCATCCTGGCTTTCAGGTAGACCAATAATTCCTAGAATATCTCTCCTGGATCTGTTTTCTAGGTCAGTTGTTTTTCCAACCAGATATTTCACATTTTCTTTTATTTTTTCATTCTTTAGATTTTGTTTGACTGATTCTTGATGCCTCATAGAGTCATTAGCTTCTACTTGCCCAATTCTAATTTTTAATGAACTGTTTTCTTCATATAGCTTCTATACCTCCTTTTTCATTTGGTTAATTTTACTTTTCAAAGAGTTATATTTTCCAGTTAGATTCTGTACCTCCTTAACCATTTCACCAATTTTACTTTATAAAAATTTGCTCGCATCAATGAATTTTTTTTTCCATTTTTTTCTTTTACCTCTCTAATTTGATTTTTTAAATCCTCCTCGAGCTCTTCCAGCAATGCTTTTTGGGCTTGAGACCAGTTCACATTCCCTTTTTAGGTTTCAGATGTGGGTATAGTGTCAATGCTATCCTGTTCCAAATTAGTATTTTGATCTTCCCTGTCTCCATGATAAGAATCAATAGTCCTCCTTTTTCTGGATTGTTTCTTCATGGTGGTTGTCTTTTTCTTGGCTTTTAAAATGGATCTTTGCTTCTGGGGCCCAGGGGGCTTTGTCTAAACTTCTTGTGCTGGGAACTGGGAGCCTGGTTTTGTCAGCTAGAGGCTAAATAATGCTGCTGCTCACCTGGTGCTGAGCTGGAGCTGGCTGGTGTGCCAAGGTCGAGGCCATGTCTTATGTCGAGGCTTATGTCTTTCTGAGTTCCCCTGGGTTACGCTGAAGTTCCTGGTGTGAGGTGTGAGGGAAGGGTGGTCTGGCTGCTGGAAGTCTCCTCTTCTCCTAGAGCTGTGCTACAGCATGGGTGGTCTCAGCCATTGTCTGCACTGGTGTCTGCCACTTCCCCTGGCTGTGCAAAGGCACGCCTGAGATCCTGGTGTTGGTACTTGCGGTTTCTACCCCCTGGGACTCAGGATCTCCTGTTGGTCTGCTGAGGTGGGGCCTGCTGGGACACCTCTCTTCTTGCACTAGTCTCCTTCTGCCACCAAGAGGGGCCTGTCTCCCCAGCCTCCTGAGCTAAAAGGCTACTGAAGGCCTACTTCTGGCTCCTCTATTGCCAGGTTTCTTCCAGGGCAGTATTCTCTGGGTGAGGAAGGGAGGGATAAGAGCCATTTAACCTGGTCATCATGGCTGCTGGAAGTTCAAGAAGGCAAGTTTCAAACCTTTTGACTGTGGGCTGAAAACCTCAGGAACAGCTGCTGCCATGGTCACAGGCTCTGCATTGCTGTCTCACGTGACTCTGACAGACTCCTGTCTTGGGCTGAGAGGCCTGGGGATTGCCACTGTAGCCAGCAATTCCACCCTAGGCCTGCTCCTGCTCCCAATCCAATATGGTTTAATTCTGCATGCCCAGCACTCTCCCAGCCCAGTCTGCTGGCTGAGTTCTGCTGCTGCTCCGTTCTGGTGTGGTTGGGTGCAGCTCTGCATACCCAGAGCTCATCCAGCCCACAGATCTCTCCTGTCAACCCTGTGGACTCTCCTAGCTTGGAAATCTGCCACACTCAGTCTCCCAGTGGCTTCTATCTCTCTCAAATCTGCTCAGATTCACTTTTTTAGAGGTATCTGACAGAATTCGTAAGAAAGCTCCCGTAAGTCCCTGCTTTCACACCACTATCTTGGCCCAATTTGGTGAATTGTGTTGAACAATCTTTGTCCTGAATAAATGATAACTTCTTCTTTAACCCCAAACATACTTTCTTTTTCTCAGGTGATGAAATATAATATGCATAGTAGGATGAGGTTGCTGGGTCATTTGGTTTTGCTGAAATCTCTTTCATTGTTACAAAGAAGAGTTCAGTTAGGGGAGTTAAAAGGAAATGGTTTATGCAAAAACAAAATAAAACAATAAATCTTTTTATAAAGGAAAAATCCTGTGGAGAAAGTTGGTGAATGGCCATGAGTAGAACTTGTGAAGTGGCAGTGGAAACAGACACAGTGGACATGAAAAGCTAAAGAAAGCTTGGCAAAAGACCCAACTGAGCAAAGTCATCCTAAGGTAAAAGGTGAACACTGGAAAGGAAAAAAAAATAAAAATGGAAAAGATCTGGAAAGATTTTCATTAACTCTCAAGATCAGTGTTGCTGGGCCAGATCAAGTATACTCAGAGGTCTAGGATGAAGGCAGCACATTTTTTTTTTCATTCAATAAGCATGTATTTTATTTTTTTGCCAGCATTATACTAGATGCTCATTATGTAAAAACCAAAGAAGTCCCTGTTCTCAAGGAGTTTGTATTCTACTGCTGAGGAGTTACAAACATAGAAAATTAAATACAAAATATATACAAATAATTTTCTGAGGAGAGTTCATGGGCAGGTGGGTGGATGAAAAGCGGCTTCCTCTGTGATAAGTGACTCTTTTTTTAAGACTGTTTAAAAAATTTAAGTTCCAAATTCTATTCCTCCTTCTCTCCCTTCCCCACTCCTTGAGGTGGCAAGCAATCTGATATAGGTTATACATGTGCAACCATGTAAAACAGTTCCATATTAGTCATTTTGCAAAAGGAAGGAAGAAAGGAAGGAAGACAAAAAGTAATACGTTTTGTTCTGTATTCAGATGCCATCAGTTCTTTCTCTGGAGATGGGTAGCATTTTTCATCATGAATCCTTTGGGATTGTCTTGGATCATTGTATTGCTGAGAATCACTAGGTCATTCAGTTTTTCATTATATAATATTGCTGTTACTGTGTACAATGTTCTCCTGGTTCTGCTCACTTCACTCTGTCAGTTCATGTAAGTCTTTCCATGCTTTCTGAAATCATCCAAGGCAGCACAATTTTGAAGGTAAATGAATGGAAGAAGGGATAGGTTGTGTTTGGACCTGCAAACATGCCCATCACACCTGACTTCTCTTTTATCCATGTTTGTCAATAAATCTACCCTTTTTCAAACCCAGTTTTGTGTTTCTCTTTGTTGCTCAAATAAATCTCTCCTTTGGAAAGTAAAAAAAAAAAAAAAAAAGGTGGGATGAAAGGGATCCAATCCCAGGTGCCACTTTCTCATGGGCTCAGGAACCAGGACTTCCTAAGGGGAAGAAGGCAGAACCTCTAAGAGGAACCTTTTGATCCATGAATCTGCAGGCATTTGTTAGGGGCCCCAAGATAGGTTCTGTGCCTGGGGAATCAGACACACACAAGGCCAGTCCTCAGACCACTTCAATCTTTCCTGTGTCCTCTTATTACCACCTGTTATCAGAGGACCTCGCTCAAGTTTCCTTCTCCCCTTCCCTGTTCATGGCATTCCTTTACATGCAGTCTCCAGAACTAGGGAGCTGAATTACAAGTTACACTCATTTGGTAACATTTTATGATCAAAAAGCACCTGCAACCAATGAAGGCCACATCTAGCTCATTTTCTCACACCTCCCCCTCCCAAGCCCCCTTACTTCTTAAACGTCCTCTTTCTGGCAAGGGCCCCAACATCCTTCTGATCACCCATGTTTGCAACCTTAGAATCATCTTTGACTTCTCACTCTCCCAGCACATATCCAACCCCCTGTCAAGTCTTGCTGGCTCAAGGAAACTCAAGTTTACCATTCCAGCCTTATTACACATTCTTTCCCTTTGTGCATTCTACAATCCAGTGGAATTAGCCTTCTTATCTTTCCTCACCAATGATATTTCAGCTCCACCATTTGTGCCTCCACTTCCACTTCTTGGAATACCCAGTTTCTTTTAAAACTCAGCTCAAATGCCGCCACCTGCACGAGACCTTTCCTGATTCCCGGCTGCCAAAATGACCTTTCATTGACTTTGTGTATATGGTTCCCCAGTAGAATGAGGTCTTTTCAAATGGAATTATCTCCAATCAGCAAAAATCCACCTACTCTCCCATCCCCACCCCTAGTGAGAAAGGGAAGAAAACAAAACCCCTATCACAAATATGTATAGTCAAGCAAAACAGTCCTGCACTGGCCATCTGTCGTCCCTCCCACCCCTGGTGTATTTCTCATTCTGCACTATGAGTCCATCACCACTATCAGGAGGTGGGTAGGTTTTATCATGAGCCCTCTAGGATCATGACTAGTCATTACATTAACAAGCAATGGGGCAGCTAGGTGGCACAGTGAGTAGAGCACTGGCCCTGAAGTCAAGAGGACCTGAGTTCAAATCCGGCCTCAGACACTTGACACACTTACTAGCTGTGTGACCTTGGGCAAGTCACTTAACCCCAATTGTCCTGCTCTCCCTCCTCCAAAAAAAAAAAACCCAAAACATTGATGAGTATTCTTAATTCTTTAAAGTTGTCTCTACAATGTTGTCATATAAATTATTATGGTTCTGCTCACTTCACTCTGCATTAGTTTATAAAGTCTTCCCAAGTTTCTCTGAAACCATTCCTTTCATCATTTCTGCTAGCATGATAGTATTCCATCGCATTTATATGCCATAACTTGTTCAGCCATTCCCCAGATGATGGCTATCCCCTAAATTTCTGATTCTTTGTTACTGAAAAAGGAGCTATATTGTTATACATTATCAGGTATCATTTATTTGTTTTGTATACAAAGCAGAGGCAGCTAAGTGGTACAGTGGATAGAGCCCTGAACTTTGAGTTAGGAAGACCTGAGTTCAAATCTGGC
The DNA here is from genome assembly GCF_011100635.1 of Trichosurus vulpecula. NCBI lineage: Eukaryota > Metazoa > Chordata > Mammalia > Diprotodontia > Phalangeridae > Trichosurus > Trichosurus vulpecula. The sequence goes on along the minus strand of NC_050574.1, from coordinate 3,824,731 downwards.
ACCAGATGCTTACTACCCGGTAGGTGACTTGATCACTGTCTATCTGTGTTCCCTCTTCTATAAAATGGGGATAAAAACATCTATCTCCCAGGGTTGTTTTGAGGCTAAAGTGAGATATTTGTAAATTACTTTGCAAAACCTGGAGTGCCATGTAAATGCTAGCTACTATTATTATTTTGCATAGGACTGATCCCTCCATTAATCCAGCTTCCTATTTTGTCCTCTTTCTCCCCTTTTCCTTCTAGTTCTCTGACTCGTGAAATGTATTTCTATATTCATCTGTGACTAGTTCAGATGATAGCAAGGTTCAAGTGTTAGCCACTCTCCATCTCCTCATTTGTTTAGACTTCTGCTTGTGAATTGTGATAATTTTCCCTAACCTTCTCCCTTTCTCCTGCCCCAGTGTCTTCCTCTTCCTTTCTCTTTCTATTCTTTTAAGATCATAAAAAAAAATCAAGACATAACTGAACCACTCCCAGGCTCTCTTATAAGACTCCCTCCATGACTCTTGACAATGATAGGGTTCAGAGGAGACACATGTATCATCTCCTATCAAAATGTGAGCAGTTTTATCCCTGTGGAGGCCCTTATCATGGTTCACTTGTGCTTATCTGTTTATGTTTCTTTTGATTCCCACATTTCTACCTTAAGGCTTCTTTGGAGCACTGTTCTTTTTGTCAGGAATGCTCAGAAGTCCTCTCATTAAAAATTCATTTTTCCCCTTGGATGATTATATTCAATTTGTTGGACAAATTGTTCTTGGCAGTAAGTCTATATACTTTGTCTTCTGGAATATCATATTCCAAGAACTCTACTCCTTCAAAATGGTGGCTGGTAAATCTTGTGTAATCCTGACTGTGGCTCCTCAGGACTTAAATTCTTTCTGAATGCTTGTAGTATTTTTTTTTGGTCAGGAAGCTGGATTTTGGCTATAATATTGCCATGAGCTTCCATTTTGCTGTTTCTTTCAGGAGGTGACCAATAGATTCTTTCATTTCCACTTTGCCATCTTGTTCCTAGAGATCAAGGTAGTTTGTTTTTTTTTTTTTTAATGATTTCTTGAAATATATCTGGGCTCTTTTATTTTTGGCAATGGCTTTTAGGTAGTTCAGTGAATTTCACTGTTCTTTATTACTGTTCTGTGTACTATCATTTTGGCTCTGCAGCCTACACTTATTCACTTCATACAATTCTACCAATGTTTCCCTAAATTCTTCTTAGTTGTCAATAATTTCATATAAAAAATAAGTGTGGCACAGCTCTGAGTGCTGAATTTAGAGTCAGAAAGACCTGGGTTCAAATTCTGCCTGGAACCCTTATTAGTTGTGTGATCATGGACAACTCATTTAATTTCTCTCAGCTTTAGGCAACTGTCTAAGGCAATATGGCATAGATGGTTCCACCTGTGATCTCCACTGATAGAGAAGGCAAGTGATCTGTGCTTACTCTGGTGAGAATGAGAGGGGGTTGCTGGCTGCCTTTTTCTGCTTTCTGAACTCAGGTCAGAGACTAGCCATCCTGTGAATGGACATTTTCAATATGAAGGGAAGGGAGCAGGAATAAGCATTTATTAAGTACCCAGAGTCACCCAGCTAGGAAATGTCTGAGACTGGGATTTAAACTCAGGTCTTCCTGACTCCAGATCCAGTGCTCTGGGTACTATGGTACCCCTCAGCTGCCTTCCCATGTAGGTCTGAATTTCTCATGGTACAATAATATTCTCAACATTCATATACTACTTTATATAGCCATTCAGCACTCCTTAAGCACATATTTTGCTCAAGATTTTTGCTACCAATAATGGTGTGATGAATGCCTCTGTAAAAATGGACTTTTCTGCTGAAATGAATATGTTTGTTTTCATTTTATTATTTTGCTGTCATTGGTCTCCTTGGGTTACAAATACTGAAATGGAATCTTTGGATCACAGTGTATGAACATTTAAAAAAAAACTTTTCTCACATAATTTAAATTCTTTTCCCAGAATTATTGGACCAATTCAATGCTAAACTAGCCATGACTAAGATGCTTGTCCTTTTATAGCCCCTCAGATATTGACTCTTCCCATCTTTTAGATACTGTGCTAATTGGAAGGATGTGAGGCGAATCCAGTTGCATTTGTTGAGTTCAGATTTTTCAAATGGTTACCATTAGTTTGCAATTCTTCTTTGGTAAACTGCTCATATCCTTTGATCCCTTGTCTTTAGAGAATGACTTAATCTTGCAGCTTGCTTTCAATTCCCCATAGATTTTATATATCAGAACCCATTAACCCTTCAAAATTATTCTTAAAATTAATTTTTAAAAGAATGTTAAAAATTGTTTTTACATGTAATTAGAAAAATATTTTTTAAAAACTGCCAAAGTTATTGTTAATTCCACTAAATCCTGTTGTTCCTCTTTTGGGGGAAAAATAGCACTTGGTACCTGCAGCTTGTGCTTGAAACAATCCAGCCTTCGTATTGTTGAAAGGAAAAATCTTCATTAGGGATTCATCCTGCTTAAATAAGGCAAACTCAGGAAGAGAAAGTTAAAAGGCAGTCTAATAATATACCAAAGCAACGCAAGCTGGTGGACTGGCATGGATTCAATCTGTGACCACCATCTTATGCCGGAAAGAAATTTCAAAGAAGATTTTAAAGTGGAGTCACCCAGACTGACTCGGCACAAACTTCAATGACATCCTCCACAACTTCTCATCCCAACCTAGATCCAGATCATGGGACCTTGGTTTTGAAAGAGTAAACCTTTTACTGTTGCTGCTGTTTAGTCATTTTTAGTCATGTCAGACTCTTTGTGACTACATTGGGGATTTTCTTGGTGAAGATAGTGGAGTAGTTAGCCATTTCCTTCTCCAGATCATTTTACAGACGAGAAACAGAGACAAACAGGGTTAAATGAGATGCTCAGGGCCATACAGCTGTTAAGTGTCTGAGGCCAGATTTGAACTCAGGAAGATGAATCTTCCTGACTCCAGACCCGGAGTTCTATCCACTGTGCCTAGGTATCTGAAGGTTTTCACTTGACTGAAGCCAATCCCCTTCACCCTTATACTCTCCCCACCCCCACCGCCCTCCAACTTGCCTAGCCAAACCAGAACAGATTTACTGAAATAATTAATGACATTCCACTTTCCTAACCTAGCTCAGATAATTGTGTATGGTTCTTTAACGCTAATCCCCTCCACCCTCCTTGACTTGTCTTTCACCAGCCATTTCCAAAAATGGCTGTCACTCTCCCCCAGTGGTGGGATTCAAATAAATTAACAACCAGTTCTCTGCCCTAATGATTGAACCGGTGCAAACTGAATGAATCCACCACTGGGTACAGCCACGTCTCTTGAGGTTGGATGAGCCTATGGAAGGTCAGGAGAAGCTCCATCACAACAAAGGGAGCTAAGAGCTTGATCCTCATGCCGACTTTGGCCCCCAGAGCCACCGCTGCCAATCATCACCTTCCCCACAGAACTGAGCTGAGGCACTGGTATCGCTGCTGACATTGTGGGCACAGACCCCACGCCCACTGGGAGCCACAAGTGCCATTTTAACAACCAGTTTGCATAACTCAACATAAAATTAGGTATTGGTCCTGCCAAACCAGTGCAAACCGGCTGAATCCCACCACTGTTCTCTCTCTCATCCTTCCCTTCCTCAAAAAGAATTCCTTCTTCTCTATTACTATTTTTACTACTACTCTATTACTATATTTTACTATTACCTTTAAAGTCAGACTTCTGTGAAACAACCTTCTTGTATTATACCAGGAGTCCTTTTACATTTACTCATTAGTTCAGTATATGCAAGGTTTTCTTCGTGAGAATTTCTTTCTTTTACTTCGATGGGCACATTTCTTGAAGTTTTGAGGTGAAAGGAAACTAGGTTTAGACATAACCACTTACTCCTTACCTGCACAGCTTAGATCTGAAGAAATGCCCTCCAACATGCATTCACTAATGCTTGATCTATGGCTTTCCACATTCAATGCATTGATTTGTAGAGTTTCTGTTTAGGAAGAACTTGGTGACATCAACTGAGACCTTTCCCTCAATAATGAAGGATCTCCAATATTCAATACATTTATAGGATGTATTCTACCCACCAGGTGGAACTCTCTGATGAAGGATAATGGTCCTCCTCAGACTGAAGGATTTCCCATTTTCATGGAATTCATAGAATTTCTCTCCACTGTAAATTCTTCAATGTTGAGTAAAGTTTGAGCTGACTGAAGGATCTTCTATAATTTTCATTTTCATGCTGTAGAACAAAGGTGTTAAACTCTTGGCCTGAGGCCCTCAGACAGCATGGGGCTTGCAAAATTGCCTGAACTAGATTAAAATGCAACTGGGAAATGTTTTTAAAAATAAATGAAACTATAATACAAGGTAAATAATGTTAACTTGTGGCTTTCTAAATCACTAAGAGGCCTTTGGGGATCTATTTCTATTTGAGTTTGATGCCACTGGTGTAGGCATAAAAAAAAATACCAACACTATACTTTGTATTTTAGGCACAAGTCTGCCAGAACCAATTTTATTAAGCAGTATTCTAAATCCAAGTACTTCTATCCTAGAGAGAAAAATGTCCAAACTGACATAACCCCCAGGACGTATCTCTACCTCAAGACAATTTTGAGGTAACGTTTATAGGAATCTTGAACAAGGAAAAGGTCACAATATTAAAACAGGGGTTTTGTTGGGAGGGGAGGGGGTCAACATTCTAGAATAGTCATTTAATCTTAAGCTACTAGATTCTTTCCTCAACCACTCCCCTAAAGAAATGAAAGGGTCTCCTGCCTATGTTGCATATCTTAATCCTTAAGTGGAAAAGAGGTCACTTCCCTTCAGTGGGTCATAGCACCAGTCACTTCAGGGGTGAGGAAGGCAAGGGTCGCAACTAGACAACAGGGATGTCTCAGTTCTAAGTTTGGTTACTATCCTCAATCCCTATTCCTAAGACTTTAGTCACTTTTCTAAAGGGAAAAGTCTTGAAAGGATTTTAGACTGAAAGAAATATTATTTCTTAATATTTTTAGTTGAACTAAAAAGGATGCTTCCATAAAATAGTTGCACCATATATGCCAGTATGCACCACAAATCAATACACATCCTTTAAGGGCTGAGACCCAAGTGAAGTCTTTCCCTTATTCCTTACTTTGTTTTTTTTTTCCTCCAGTATGATTTTATTGGTGTTTAGTAAGGGCCAAGGTCTGGATGGAGGCTATCCCATATCCCTTCATTCATAAGGTTTCTCTCCAGTATGAATTATGTGATGTCGAGTAAGGTCTGATCTCTGGATAAAAGCTTTCCCACACTGTTTACATTTGTAAGGCTTCTCTCCAGTATGAATTCTCTGATGATGAGTAAGGGATGATCTCTGGATGAAGGCCTTTCCACACTGCTTACATCTGTAAGGCTTCTCTCCAGTATGAATTCTCTGATGATGGGTAAGTGCTGCTCTCTGGATGAAGGCCTTGCCACATTCCTTACATTCATAGGGTATCTCTCCAGTGTGGATTTTCTGATGTTCAGTAAAAACAGCATTCCAGCGAAATGCCTTCCCACAGTCTTTACATTTGTAAGGTTTTTCTCCAGTATGAATTATCTGATGATGTATGAGGGCTGAGCTCTGCCTAAAGGCTTTCCCACATTCTTTACATTCATAAGGTTTCTCACCAGTGTGAATTCTCTCATGTTGGATAAGGCCTGAGTGCCCACTGAAGACTGCCCCACAATCCTTACATTTGTAAGGTTTCTCTCCAGTATGAATTCGATGATGCTGAATAAGGGATGATCTCTGGCTAAAGGCCTTCCCACATTCCTTACATTCATAAGGTTTCTCACCAGTATGAATTCTATGATGTTGAATAAGGGATGAGCTCTGGCTAAAGGCCTTCCCACATTCCTTACATTCATAAGGTTTCTCAACAGTGTGAGTTCTCTGATGTTGAATGAGGTATGAGCGCCAACTGAAGGCGGCCCCACATTCCTTACATTCATATGGTTTCTTTCCACTGTGTATTCTTTCATGTTTAATAATGTCTGAGCTCTGGCTAAAGGCCTTTCCACATTCCTTGCATTCATAAGGTTTCTCTCTAGTGTGAATTAGCTGATGTCGAATAAGATGTGAATTCTGTCTGAAGGCCTTGCCGCACTCCTTACATTTATAAGGTTTCTCTCCAGTATGAATTCTGAAGTGTTGAGTAAGGGATGAGCTCTGACTGAAGGCTCTCCCACACACCTTACATTCATAAGGTTTCTCACCTGTGTGGGTTCTCTGATGTTCCAAGAGGTTCGAGTGCCAACTGAAAGCTGCCCCACAATCTTTACATTCAAATGGTTTCTTTCCATTATGAATTCCTTCATATTTAATATTGTCTGAGTTCTGGCTGAAGGCCACTCCAAACTCCTTATATTTATAGGATTTCTCAAAACTATGAATTTTCTGTTGTTCGGTAAGAATGGCACTCCATGTAAAGGCCTTTCCACATTGCCTGCACTTATAATAAATTCCTCCATCGTGATTTCTTCCATGATATATGATATCTGAACTCTGATTGAAGGCCTTTCCACATTCCTGACATTCATAAGGTTTCTCTCTAGTGTGAATTAGCTGATGTCGGATAAGATGTGAGTTCTGTCTGAAGGCCTTGCCACACTCCTTACATTTATAAGGTTTCTCTCCAGTATGAATTCTGAAGTGTTGAGTAAGGGATGAGTTTTGGCTGAAGGCTTTCCCACATACCTTACATTCATAAGGTTTCTCACTAGTGAGAATTCTCTGACGTTCCATGAGGTTTGAGTGCCAAAGAAAGGCTGTTCCACAGTCACTATACTCAGATGGTTTCTTTCCACTATGAATTCCTTCATATTTAATAATGTCTGAATTCTGGCTGAAGACCTCCTTAAACTCCTTATATTCATAGGGCTTATCACAAATTTTAATTTTCTGGTGTTCAGTAAGAACTGAGCTCCACATAAAAGCTGCTCCACATTGCCTATGCTTATGTTTCTCTCCACCATGAGTTCTTTCATGACTGATGATGCCTGAATAGTTGGTGAAAGCCTTCCCACATTCTTCACATTTATAAGAATTCTCTTCTGAACAGATTCTCTGATTCTGAACAGGAAACGAGTTCTTGCTGAAATCCTGTTCACATACCAAATCACAGGGTTCATTTCTCTGATACTGATTAAAGAGTGTATAGTAATGGGAGAGATTTGAACATTCATTATAATCCCATGATCCTTTGTGCTTGGGAATGTTCTGATGAAAGCTTTTACCAAAGTCAGTACATTCACGGCTTCCCTGCTCAGTGGAATTTTCCTTATGGAGGGCAGTTGACTCAAAGAAACCTCTTTCCTGGGAAATTACTTTCCTTGGAGTCTCTCCTGCAAGATTTGCCATTTGTTTCCATAATGTGATCTCTTGGGTAGGACCCTCCCAAAATTCTTTCCTTGGACCCTCCTGTACAAGGTTTCCCATTTGCTTCCATAAAGTGATATCTTGAACAGGACACTCCCAAAATTCTTTCCTCGGAGTCTCCCCTCCAAGGTTTCCCATTTGTTTCCATAATGTAATGTCTCGGAGAGGACTCTCCCAAAATACTTTCTTTGGCGTCTCCTCTGTAAGGTTTCCCATTTGCTTCCATAATGAGATGTCTTGAACAGGCCATTCCCCAAATTCTTTTCTTGTAGTCTCCCCTGCAAGGTTTCCTATTTGCTTCCATAATGTGATCTCCTGGATAGGATCTTCCCAAAATTCAGGGATCTGGGGAACAACATCCCTTCTGGGGCTTTCCACTAATGTTTCTGATGCTCCTTGTTCTTGTTTATGAAGTAACTCCTGGTTCTCAAGTCTAGAATCCCATGCTGAAAGAAATTCAGAAGGAAAAGAATTTGAATCTAAGCTACAGATGACCTCAGAGAGCTAGTCCAGCCTTTATTAGGTCATGACTCTCACTAGCCCACAGCAAATTGGCAGCCTAGAAAGGTTATGCAAGCATAGGATTCACAGAGGGAGGACACAGTCCCACTGTATTTGACCATGGTCAGACTACACTAGAAGTTTGAGGTTCAGCTGAAGAAATCACATTTTAGGAAGGGCACTGAATGACCAGAAGTGGGTCCTGAGGAAGGATATCAGGAAAGTGAAGGGCCACATATTCACATCAAATGAGGGCAGGTTGTCTCACTTTAGGACTCAGCACAGTATTGGTCATACAGCATTAAATAAATGTTTTTCATTCCTTCATTCATAGCTTGAAAGATCTAGGAATAGATAATCTGAAGAAGAGCAGACATGGCAGCTGTCTTTGAGAATCTGAAGTGCAGCCATGTGGACAAAGGATTTCCAGGGGTGGGGAACCTTTGTGGCCTTATAGGTCCTTGGGTGTGGCCTTTTGACTGAGTCCTAGTTTTACAACCAAATCCTTTAACAAGGGGATTTGTTCTGTGAAGTGTGGATCAATCAAAGGGCTGCCCTTGAGGACCTAGAGGGCCATAGGTGGCTGAAGGCTGCAGGTTCCCCACCCCTGGATCAGAGTTTGTCTTCTTGGCCACCAGAGATAGAACTAAGGACAATGGGTGGACATTCCAAAGAGGCAAATTCTGCCTTCATATAAACATGGAAAACCTTTGTGAGCAGCTCAGCCCTCCAGAATGTGAGTGGGCTGCCTGAGGAAGGAAGCAGGGAGTGGCCCTCACTGGGGATCTCCAAGCACTTGTTGGGTCTGGTGCACAGGGGATTCTGCGGTGGACTCAACAACCTCTGAGGCCCCTGACAATCTGTCAGGTTGTCCTGCTGGGTCCTCACTGCCATGGGGGCAGCCACTCTTTCTAGGGATGCAGAACCTGAGGCTCAGAGAGGTAGCCAATGTGGCCATGAAGGGAGTTAGTACCAGGGCTGGGACCAGGCCTCAGGCTGGGCCTGCTGCCTCCTATCTCTGTGCTCTTCCTCCTGGACCATATGCCTGACTACATGGAGAAGGACTTTGCCAAGGGATGAGGATGAAGGGATGGACAATGAGACTAATGGGGAGAGCCCCTGCAGGGGCCCTTTTCATTTAGAAAGTGGTGGAGTGAGCCGTGGCAAGGGGCTGGTCAGAGGGAGGCTGGCCCAGGGGGCAGGAGGAGAACAGCCACCTAAGACAGGAGGCAGAGACACTGGGTGAGGCAGCCAGGCACACTCATCACAGAAGGAAGGCATGACCCTCGGCTACCACCGATGGCTCAGTCACTCAACTGACCAACAAGCAGGCCTTAAGGGCCCACCCTGGGCCAGGCACAGGGGATACAACCAAAAGGGAAACAGTCCCTGCCCTCTAAGAGCTGACATCCCACTGGGAAGACAACACAAACACACGGAACATACACGAAGTCATTTGGGGAGGTGGGGGTAGGCCCTGGCAGCTGGGCATCTGGCTGGTCTGGGGCAGGAGGTGGCACATGAGCTCAGAAGGGACCAGAGCTTTAAGAGGCACAGCCTGTGACTCGGAGGGAGGAGCAGCAAGAAGCCAGTGTGGCTGGACTGTGGGAGGCATGATGAGGAGGGATGTGTAAGATGTGGGGAAAGGTCTTAATGCCACAGAAGAGTCATGGCATCCTAAGGGCCCAGGGAACCACAGCAGCTTCCTGAGCAGGGGGGGACTTGGTGAGCCTTGGGCTTTAGAAATGCTGACTGGGCAGGACAGCATTCAGAAATAATTTTTTAAAGTCCTCTCATTTCACTAATAAGAAAACTGAGGAGAAGCAGGTCCATGTGCCCTCGAGGACATACACTGAGTTATCCCATGTGTGCATTGAGAAGACACAGAGTGATCTCTGCGTGAGCCTCAGGCTTTGGATTTCCCTACCCTCAGAGACTGGGCCGTTTTGGTAAATCCCCAGCAACACAGGCCCCGCCAAAACCCACCTGCACCATCCCCCACTTCAGGGAAGGCCATACCTGAGGGCCCAGCCAGGCTGTGGCATCCACTGGCTCCTAGACACCTGGCAGAAGCGTCTGCTTCCCAGGGACAGGGGCTCCTTGGGACCTCTCCCTGCAGATCCGAGGCTGATGGCTCTTCCTCTTGTTCCAGTCGGGAGACCAGGTCTGGTTTGTTCTCTATTAGCCCTGCCAGTGGGAGAGAAAAGGAGAAAGCTCTGTCCTCGGGATGGTGGCAGGGGGCTGGGCTTTGACTGCCAATGGATGCTGGAGAGAGAGGCAGGTTCTACCTGTTTGTAGTTGTTGGGTCCTTTCAGTCGTGTCTGACTCTTCATGTCCCCATATGGGGTTTTCTTGACAAAGATACTGATTTGTCATTTCCTTCTCCAGCTCATTTTCCAGATGAGAAAACTGGAGCAAACAGGGTTAAGTGGCTTGCTTAGGGTTACACAGCTAGTATCTGAGACCACATTTGAACTCAGGTCTTCCTGACTCCAGGCCCCACACTCTATGTAGTATGACACCACCTAGATGCTCTGTTTTACCTGTTTGTAGCAACTGGCTCAATATCTATCAAATCCCCAAGCATCCATTATAAGCATTCCTCCGGAGTTCTCTACCATGGTCCGGCATCTTACAAGCTCATGTCAGCTCTGGAACTCAGTTCTCATCCCTGCCCTCAGGCCCCTCCCTCTGAATGGGGAACAGAGCATCCAACTAAGGGGAGTCCCAGGCCCATCACCTCTTCACTTCCCCCGAGCTGTACCACGTGTAGGCATGTGTACACACATAGCAGTTCAGGCACCAGTCGCTGAAGGGGTCAGGAAAGGCATCATCAGGAGGGGCACTGGAGCTGGGCTTGGAAGGAAAATAGCACTTCTGAGAGGCAGAACTGGGGGGAGGGAGCCCTCCCTGTCAGGGAATGAGGTGGGGTGTGAGTGTGAGGGAGCCCTCCCCAACCAGGGGGTGGGAGCCCTGGCAGGTGGAGATGGATCTGTAGGAACAGACACTTAGAGAGGTTTGTTAAGAAGGGCATTTCCCCCGGTCAGCATTTTCTCTTCTATTTAGGCTGTTGTTCACACAGCTTTTTATAGACTCACAATGGTCTAATTTAATAACAGCAAACATTTATACCAGTCTTTAAGTTTTGCAAAGTGCTTTGTATATATTACCTCATTTTCTCTGCCAAACAATCCTGGGAGGAAGGTGCCACTGATGGGCACATGGAGCAGATCAGGAAGCTGAGGCAGTCAATGGGTAAGAGACTTGCCCAGGTTCACTCAGGCAGAGAGCGCCCCAGGCTGGAACTGAACTCAGGTCTTTCTGCCTCCCTCCAGGCCCGTGGCACCACCAGCTGCCTGCTTTCTCTTCTGTGATTGCCTCTACCCCTTACTTATTTTTTTCTTTTTGACTACACATTTCCCAAAAGCCCAAATCTGCAAGGTACCTCCTTCTAGGCTGACTGCTGCTGCACGCTGCTTTATCCATTAAGAACTTGTTTTCCTACCCTGTATAAATCGATTTTCTGTGTATCTCTGTCTGTTAGTCTCTGTGTGTTTCTCTCTATCAGTCTGTGTGTGTGTCTTTCTATCAGTCTCTGTCAGTCTCTTTCTGTGTCTGTCAGTCTGTGTGTGTGTGTGTTTCTATCAGTTTCTGTGTCTGTCTTTCTGTGTTCCTATTAGTCTCTCTCTGTCAGTCTCTGTCTCTCTGTCACTCCCCATTTTTACATGTTCCCAATGTCTCTTTCCTTTTGGAGGCTGACCTCCCTGGGAAGGCCATGTCCGCTTTCCCACCTCTCCCTCTCTTCTTACTTCTCTGTCATCTGGCTTCCAACCTTGTCATCCAATTGAAACCATTTTCTCCAAAGTTACCAATGATTTCCCACCAAACGTAGTTGCTCATTCTTCCTCTTCCTTGGCTCTCCCTGAACCATCAGCCCTCCACCCTGCAGCCAGAGGCCCTGTCCTACCTAGAGCCGGGCTCCAACACCCAACCGGCCTCCAGCTCCCATCCTCAGGGCTGTACACAGGCTGGCCCCGTCTGCCCCTCCCTGCCCCCCTTTGGAAGCACCGTCCATTCTGGTACAGTCGGTCCATTTATCCGTCAACGTCAACGAGCATTTATTCAGTGCTTCCTGTGTGCTAGGCACTGCACAAAAAGAGGCCCTGCTCGAGAGCCCCCAGGCTAACGGGGGAGGCAACACGTAATAGTTTGGTACAAACAAAAACAGTCAGTAGGGGACAGCCACAGAGGGAGAGCTTTATCATTACTTCTGGCACAAAGTGGGACTTTGGCTGAGGCTCGAAGGGAGCCAAGGAAGAGAGGAGGGAGAGTGTCTCAGTATGGATGACGGGTCCGGGGGTGAGGGTGAAGGTGGATGGGCATGAGGAGTGAGGAGACTGGGAAGGGAGGAGCGGCCAGGTCAAGGAGGGCTCTGAATGCGGCAAACCCTGGGCTCCCCAATGGGGTGAGCGGTCATTCCTGTGCTCTGGAACATCAGCTGAATGAAGGGTGGATTGGGGGATGGGGGTGGAGGAGACTGCTGGCAGGGACAGGGGCCCACCACGCATCACAATAGTCTGAGTGGGGGACCAGGAGAGGCGGTGTCAGGCCAAGGGGGAGGCAGGTACAGAGAGGGGTGGACAGGACAGGCTGGGAGCTGAGAGTGACCATGAGGAGAGGAAGAGGAGAGGATTGGGGAGGATAGGCAAGGCGCTTGATTTTGGACAAGCTGGGCTTAAATATCTAGACTTCCAGTTGGAGAGGTCCACTAGGCAGCAGATATGAGAGGCTGGGGAGAGGTTAAGGGTGGACAATGTCTCATAGAGATGATCACGGACATCAAGGGGCCCATGAGATCACCAAGTGAAAAAGGCTAGAAGGTCCAGGATGGAGCCTTGGCCTATGGTTATAACAGGCAAGACCTGGCTTAAGATCCAGCCGAGGGCGGGGGGCGTGTCTGAGAGCAGGGAGAGGGAGGGAGAGAAAAGGCGGGAGGGAGGGGGAGGGAAAAGAGAGCCGGGAAGTGGGGAGAGTGGTGAGGCAGAGACAGAGAGACTGTTAGAGAGTGGAGAAAGGGGGGGGGGGGAGGGAGAGAGAGGGAGGTAGGGAGAGAGAGACTGTAGAGAATGGGGAAAGGGCAGGGAGGGGTGTCCAGAAAACCTAGAGAGAGGAGGAGAGGGTGATCTCCAACGTCCAAGGCTGAAGAGAGGTCAAGAAAGATGACCCCAGTTTTTGATGCCTGCCTCACAAAGAACTGTTATTTATACAGCCCCGGACCTGAAGTCAGGAAGAGGAGTTCAAATCCAGCCTCAGACACTGTGAGCCAGTCACGTGACCTCTGCCTCCGCATCTGGATGACGGGCACCGTAACAGCGCCCGCCTGCCAGAGCCGTCGGAAGACCCGAGGAGGCGGCGCTGGTGAAGCGCTCTGTAGACGAGGCTTTTACTGTTCTTAGTGTCCGGTCCCTATTTTCCCTCCAAAGAACCTGAGATTCCGGAGGGCGGGGCCTGTCTTGGTGGGGCGGGGGTCTTTCCCCCCCCCCCAGTTTGTTATTTGGCTTACAAAGGGCTTTCCAGAGGGAGGCGGTGCCTATTAATTGGGAAGTGGAGGAACAAGTTGTGGTGCGTGAATGTAATGGACTACGATGGTTCCACAAGAAATGCTGAGCAGGAGGACTTCAGAGAAACCTGGAAAGACTTAGATGAACCGATGCTGAGTGAGGTGAGCAGAACCAGGGGAACACCGTACGCAGTAACAGCCGCAGGGTGCGACGGCTGACTTTGACAGGCTTGGCTCTTCTCAGCAACGCAAGGACCTAAAACAACTCCAGCAGACTCATGATGGAACATGCCGTCTACATCCACGGAGGAACTACGGAGCCTGAACGCTGATCGAAGCGTGTTATTTTCTCTTTGTTTTTTTTCTTTCTCGTGGTTTTTTCCTTTGTTCCGATTCTTCTTTTGTGCCATGACTAATGTGGAAATAGGTTTAATATGACTGTACACATATAGTCTATATCAGACTGCTTGCTGTCTTGGGAAGAGGGGAAGGGAAGGAGGGGGGAAATGTGGAACTCAAAATCGTATAAAATTTAACGCTGAAAACGAAAAACAGGAGGCAGCTAGGCGGCGTAGTAAATAGAACGGCCCTGGAGTCAGGAGGACCTGAGTTCAAATCCAGCCTCAGACACTTGACACACTAGCTGTGTGACCTTGGGTAAATCACTTAAACTCAACTGCCCTACCTTCCCCCCTCCAAAAAAAACAAACGAAAAACGTCAACAGTAACAAAACAAACAACCAAAGGGTTTTCCAGGCTGCTCCACAAATATTTCCTTCCACATTTGGGAGACTCGTCACCTGCGTTTCCCAGCCTCTCTCTCCCAACCCTTTCCAAAGGGCCATCTATTATAACAAAGGACAAAAAAAGGGGGAAAGGTTCGGTGAAACAACCCAACCACAGCTGACCATGGCGGTGTGTGCAGCGTTCCACAGCCACAGCCCCCACCTCAGCAAAGCAGCATGGGAGGGAGAGGCACTCATCTCTCTTCTCTGGGACCAAGCTCCATCAGTGTCATCTTTTTAAAGATACGTTTTATTGACATCTTTTGTTTTTGTACTAAATACATTTCCTTACTTAGCTGTCCACCCCCTCACCTCAAAAAAAAAAGGAGAAAACATTTCAGCAAAACTAACCAAGCCACGGATGACGTCTGAGGTTAGGCGCTACATTCCACAAATGGGCTCCCGCACCTCGGAGCGGAGGTCAGGGAGCCCGGCCTTTGGGGTGAAGGTGCCTCAACTCCAGGCTGTTGCTAAAGGAAACAAAACGGCAGCTTCCACAGGGGAAGGGCACCTGAGGTGGAGAAGGGGCGGCCACCAGGAGGCTGGAGAGTGGCTGGGGAGCAGAGGCGAAAGGAGAGCTGTACAAGTGATTAGAGCTTAAAGATGGGTGTGAGCTCTTCCGGAAGGAGACGAGAGCGCGATGCTGGGGATGACTGTAGTTTACGCTACCACCACTACTAACCAGCACTTGGGGAAATGCTGCCAAGTTTGCAAAACACTTAAAAATCGGATCTCATTTTATTCTCACAATAACTCTGGGAGGGAGCAGCTAATATTATCCCCACTTTATAGAAGAGCAAATGGGATAAACAGAGGCTTAGTGACTTAGTCACCCAGCTAGGAAGTGTCTGAGGCTGCATTTGAACCCAGGTTTTTCTGACTCCAGGCCGGGCTCTCTGAGGAAGAAGAAGCTGCTGGTCCTCCAAAGGACAGAGGTAGTGATTCCCTAGGGGTTCCCAGGCACTGGGGCAGCATCTGTCTGACCCCTTGATAGCAACCTTAGGGAGGCGCCAAGGCCTTCCCAAGACTCTCCAAAGGGGATGACAACTCCCCTTGGCTGGTGATCCCCGGGGGCACGAAGGCTGGAGGGAGCCCCCAGAGCACTGAAGGCCGCAGAGACACCGGCTTTATTTTCTTTGCCGATCCCATTGGAAACAAGAGAGAAAAAGAAAAAAATCATTTGGGAAGTTCCCCACTGGCTAAGAAGGGGGTGTCGGAGGATGGGGCCTTTGGGGCCGCGGCCTATAAGGATGGGCTGGTAGAGATTCCCTGGTGAAGCCTGGGGAGAACAGCTATGTCTAGCCAGGTGTCAAAAGGGTCTTCAACAAAAAACAAGGAGGAAAAGAGAAGGCTATCCAGTCAGAAAAGACAAAAACCCAAGAAACAGTGTGGGAATAAAACCCGTGACCTAAAGCATCCCTGCCCCCGCGCCCCTCCAACTGGAGCAAGAAGCCCCCAGAGGGGCTCAGAGGTTCTGACAGGAGGAGGCAAAGGGACCTGAGAGCTGAGACTCGGTGGGAGGAGACCCTGGCCTGGACTAGGGATTGGCAGAGG